>NW_003202477.1:0-2191 GCF_000006405.1 Perkinsus marinus ATCC 50983 | reverse complement strand
AAATACTCTCCAACACTCACAGAAAGAGGAAATCTACTCAAAACACTCTTCTGTACGCATTCAGGTTTCTGAAATAACTTAAAAACATCGTTTTTTAGCCGTCTCTCGCCTTGCTCTCTTACCTCCTTCCTGTCTCGTTTTCAGCAACTCACGTCTCCTGTGGAAATCCGGATCGCCCGAGCCGAGTGGAAATTGCTCGCTTAGTCATCGAAGAGCGCGCGCCCACTCACAAGAGACGGTCTACCGCCAATGCAGTCTCCTCGTGTAGGATATTACGATTGGCCATCTTGTCATTCTTCTCTTTATACCTTCCACAGTGCCTCTTGCCCGATAAGCGCGCTGTACTTGGCAGTCTACAAACCCTAAGTAGCTCTTGTAATAGGTGTGCTTTCAGAATACGACGTGTTTATTCACAAATAATGCCTCAAAGCCTTTTCGAAGGAGACATGCGTTATATCTGACATATGATTTCTCAGATTGATCTCGTGGGAGTGTCTGGCGAAGTATCCTCACCATAACATTGTGCGGTTCAAGAGGGTCCGCGAGGAGACTAGATGAACCGCTTCTCCGAAAACCTATTGCCTTATCCACTCTTTTCAGTGGCGTTAGCGGGTATACCGCATCTACGATGCGTCAACGTCTTGAACTGACGCAGTTAATGCTTCTGCTTCATGGTACTGGAGAGATGCTTGGCTTTAGCATTTCCTCTCACGTACATAAGTACATGTTTTGCACTATCTACCTACTTCGCAGCTGGTAGTCATTGTTCGGAGCGTCCGTTTGACAGCAATAAGAGACGAAAACGCTTGCAAAGGTAACCCCCCAGTCTCTTGGTGCAACCACCCACTTCGGGAGACAAGAGTCTTCCGCGAGCCGAATGTGTGGGGAGGGTACCACTTTTGGGCGAGCGCTAAAACCAACTTCCGGGCATCCCTGGCCGGAACCTATCGTGCTTCGGTTTGCCCATTGCTTACGCGATTTTCGCTCTCCACCGACAGATTTCGTTCAGACTTTCCAAATACTCTCCAACACTCACAGAAAGAGGAAATCTACTCAAAAGACTCTTCTGTACGCATTGAGGCCTTTGAAATAACTTAAAAACATCGTTTTTTAGCCGTCTCTCGCCTTGCTCTCTTACCTCTTTCCTGTCTCGTTTTGAGCAACTCACGTCTCCTGTGGAAATCCGGATCGCCCGAGCCGAGTGGAAATTGCTCGCTTAGTCATCGAAGAGCGCGCGCCCACTCACAACAGACAGTGTCACAAGAGACGGTCTACCGCCAGTGCAGTCTCCTCGTGTAGGATATTACGATTGGTCATCTTGTCATTCTTCTCTTTATACCTTTCACAGTGCCTCTTGCCCGATAAGCGCGCTGTACTTGGCAGTCTGCAAACCCTAAGTAGCTCTTGTAATAGGTGTGCTTTCAGAATACGACGTCTTTATTCACAAATAATGCCTCAAAGCCTTTTCGAAGGAGACATGCGTTATATCTGACATATGATTTCCCAGACTGATCTCGTGGGAGTGTCTGGCGAAGTATCCTCACCATAACATTGTGCGGTTCAAGAGGGTCCGCGAGGAGACTAGATGAACCGCTTCTCCGAAAACCTATTGCCTTATCCACTCTTTTCAGTGGCGTTAGCGGGTGTACCGCATCTACGATGCGTCAACGTCTTGGACGGACGCAGTTAATGCTTCTGCTTCATGGTACTGGGGAGATGCTTGGCTTTAGCATTTCCTCTCACGTACATAAGTACATGTTTTGCACTATCTACCTACTGCGCGGCTGGTAGTCATTGTTCGGAGCGTCCGTTTGACAGCAATAAGAGACGAAAACGCTTGCAAAGGTAACCCCCCAGTCTCTTGGTGCAACCACCCACTTCGGGAGACAAGAGTCTTCCGCGAGCCGAGTGTGTGGGGAGGGTACCACCTTTGGGCGAGCGCTAAAACCAACTTCCGGGCATCCCTGGCCGGAACCTATCGTGCTTCGCTTTGCCCATTTCTTACGCGATTTTCGCTCTCCACCGTCAGATTTCGTTCAAACTTTCCAAATACTCTCCAACACTCACAAAAAGAGGAAATCTACTTAAAAGACTCTTCTGTACGCATTGAGGCCTCTGGAATAACTTAAAAACATCGTTTTTTAGCCGTCTCTCGCCTTGCTCTCTTAGCTCGTTCCTGTCTCGTTTTGAG
>NW_003201446.1:0-2689 GCF_000006405.1 Perkinsus marinus ATCC 50983 | reverse complement strand
TTTACGGGATCATTCTGCCCGATAAGCAACCTTACATCGGCTGACTGTGGACGCTCAGAAAACTGTGTCTACTACAAGACGATAAGGCATCCTCTGAAATCGCACAATGTGCATTGCACATAGCTGTGATCTGGGGTGGCATGGTCTCAGTGGAAACCCATAGAGAAATTACTGGAAGTGCCATGCATAATGCTGTCGATTGCGATACTGAGAAGAGCACCTGAGCATTCAGTCAAAAACATACACCTGTAAAAATGTCAATTAACGCCCGATTAGTTCAGCTGGATAGAATGTCTGCCTACGGAGCAGATGGTCGTAGGTTCGAATCCTGCATCGGGTATTTTAGACTTTACCTTTCATCATAGCCGTTGGACAGTTTTTCCCGAATCCTCACATCGTATATCGCTGCAAACTAAATGGATGGCACTCTCCACATGAGCATCGCGCAATTCGTGCAGGGTCCAACACTTGTTCGTTTTCCAGAAGATAAGCTTCCGGAGAACAGTCGTCCTCCATAGCCACGCCCATACACATACTTGTTCATCCCTGTAGTCACAACAGCTTCCGTACAATCGACCCGCAACACGCGATCAGTAATTGGACTTTGCCTCGCTGAGTCGGTATGAATGAGTTCAACAATCGTCGGCGTCTCTCGGGTATGTACGAGGCGCATCAGCCCTTCACAATGCTCTCATCATGCAGTAAGCTACTCACTCCGAGCACCGGCCGCATACAATTTCATGAGATTCCTCTTCCACTGAGATGAGGCGTTTCACCGAGGAAGAAGCTGTAGCGGGGAAGACCAGCATCTCCTTATAGATAAGATCTACACCGAACCCTAATCAAACACAATAGAGCTGCGCAGTTCGCCGATGATGAAACCGCAACATTAAGTGAAGAAGCTCGGAATTCGTGTGTAGACCGAGAGCAGGTCACTCTCTCGGGTAATATCTACACGAATCGCCTGATCCTGAAAGCCCAAACCATTTAGCCCCAGGAATTCACTCCACCCCGCTAGTTGTTATCAGCGCGGACACCTCAACAAGAACTGCAGTATACTTTGAACTATTTAAAGTATATTATTCAAATTTAATAGAAGGAAGGTACTCGAGAATTAAGTGACAGAAAGGAGCATGCATCCATAAGAGTTCACGAGTAAGCTGGATATGCTAACGTCTTGGAGTTTCACCTGCTTTGGGCAAGAAACCGCACTTCACTGGGTGTTGTTTCGCGAAAAATACGAAAGATCACAACCTAACCGTACCGATACATGTTATCGGATCTAGAGAATCTACTCTGGAAAAACTCGAATGAAATCCACCACCACTACAAATCTCCCACTCTGGCAGGGTCAACAAGAGATGATCGTGGAAACTCAAGGAGGCCCACCAAGCAGTGGTAGGAATTTTCAGAGTTTTTTGCAGCATTATAGTATATGTTCGCTCTACTCAGCTTGGTCGGAGCGCGTCCTTACTAATCACAGAAGCCTACACATGACCCGAGGTAGGAGTTTACAGAGACGAAGAACAAATTTCTAAATTTTTCATATTTTCATCAACACATGTGGTTGGCCATCTGCGTGTTTTCCCATGCTGGTTCTCTGTAGTAGAAAACGGAAAATCGTCAGCAGACTTTTGGATCGTCGGGACACTACCTCCGTGTGGACTAGCGAACACAACACTGCGTTGAGAATAACGGCACGGTGTACTGACAGCAGTAGTAGTAGTAGTAGTATAATTACACAATTAGGGAAGGCTTCTTGACAAGAAGGAATCAGCTAACACTAAAGACACGTTTAAGATCAACTAAATCACAGTTTAGTGGAAATGTAGTAAGCAGCATACAACTCACTGCGAAGAAGATACCACTTCGAGATGGCTATCGAATCTCAGCCTCGGAGTCTCTGTTCTCGAGAGCCCCAATACAGTGAGACTCCGCAGGGCGCGTTCAACATCGGGCTTCAGCGGTGGGAAAGTGTTGCGCATCAAGACATGATACATTTGCCCGTCCTCGAACTGACCGGGCCAGTTCTGATGACCATGCTGGACGAGGAAATTGCTCAGTCTTCTGCCGAACTCGAGACGGCGACAAGGCAGTGGCGACTTCACAGGCTTCTGACGGAGCTTATCTATCGCACTAGAGATACTCTCGGGGACTGAGAAAATAAGAACGGATCGGCTCTAGTTCATCCATAGCCCAATAGTACGTATCCAAGCCACGAAGTGGTGAATATTTCCGACAAAAAATCCGCTTATTGACGTATATATAACAGTCAGACAAGGCGCTTGATACAGGGGAGAGATATGTCATACACGTCAATCGAATCAAAATCAACAATCCCATGTGAGCTACACTAACCTGAGTAGTCCCCTTCCCCAGCATGATAAGCTTCACACGCTGCCTTATGGCCGAGACAGATGTTGTAGAAGGCAATCAGTCGCGCGCTAGAACTCGATCCAGGACCACCACGAAGAGACGGGAAGCCTGACATACAGCACAGAACAATTTTGACCCAGTGTAGGAATATATGTTAGGTTTCCTTAACTGCAGTATATGAAAACCAACCATGACAAATTCCATATTCTTACCAACACTTTGATACTCCACAGATTTATATCATAATTTACTATAAGACCTTACCAATATGATAATATCGATATCTGGACTAACATCTATATAACCACAAAGG
>NW_003213295.1:0-922 GCF_000006405.1 Perkinsus marinus ATCC 50983 | reverse complement strand
GCTGATGATCTCGTACGACCCTCCCATTGGACATGCATGAGATCCATTAGCACTTGGCATTGCATAGGTTCGCCTCTCGACCATTCAGCCGCTACAGAGACATGCTTCAGCTCTCACAACTAGCCAACTGACTCAGGATATTATTCGAACCGAGAACGTGAGCTACGCGAAATATCGGCATCCTGTGGAGATGCAGAGACAGTTAGAGGTGGATCAAACCCAAGTGGTCAGATCCGAAGCATGCAGACAAGTTTCCCTTCCAACGATTTCACCGTCACTCACCACGCGGCTGTTCTCGCTGATCCATCTGTGTTCACTATTATCTTGGGTAAGGGAACCTGGACCGACGCTCTATTATCGGCACTCAGGCTCGATCCGAATCCGCCAGCTCCGCGTAGGAGCGAACAAGGGCTGTGAGGTCCCCAAACTATATAGGTATCAATCAACTGCCTCTCCAAAACACTCGCTATATCCGCAATCAACCGCTTTGTCGGGAGCGTGAGGAGACCATCTTCATTGGGTTCAGCCGGGCTACTTTCCGACACTAACAGTGGTGTGATCGTCAGACAACTCGCCTCTGATTGCTACAGCGAATTCATCGAGGGACAGAGTGAGAGCAAGGAATTCTTCGGGTCCTCCCAGAGCCCATCGTACGATCTTCCAGAATGCTCTACATCGAACAACGCGCGCACCAGATACATCACGTCAGCCTTCGAGTGGGCTGATGCCTCCCAGACTAGAGGGTCCAGCACGCAGAGCGGTGGAACATTCGCTACAGACAGGAGACGTGCTCATAGGTGGGTTACCCACAGCTGTTATCTTCTACCGCCAGTCCCCAGTTATCCGGGTAGCGGCTTCTTTTTCGACTTGCCACACAACAATAGCGACGCAACAAACATGCTCCGAGACCTCAAGGTTTGAC
>NW_003204932.1:0-941 GCF_000006405.1 Perkinsus marinus ATCC 50983 | reverse complement strand
GACTCACTTTGGTTGTAGAGGTGGCCTTAGAGTCATTTGTGTCTTTAGTAGTATCAGAGCGGGTAGCAACACTAATAATCGGAGTAGTAGTAGCGGTAGTAGTTTTAGTAGTAGGCTGGCTGGCCTTACCTGAGAGAAAGTCATGCTCCTAAGGATACTTGATAGAGAGCTTCCTGTACAAGTTTGCCAGACCTTCACACACCTCAACGAAAGTGAGCGACGATGGGAATACGTAGTCTTTATGGAGAATTTTAGTATAAGCTTGAACCAATGACGAGTCAGCATGTGAGATGAGAGCTACAGCTCTCTCGTGATCAGTAACAGGAGGAAGACCAACCCAGGATCGTGATAGAGCGTGATAGATTTGGAAGCTCTGTTGTTCATTCACTTCATAGGGCTCGAAAGAATCACCCTCCTTTTGTCGAACAGCTTTCCAAGCCGATTCAGCCTTATACAATTCATTACAACCATCGCACAATTCAGCTACATATGGCAAACTCAATCGCAATAAAAGACCTCTGGCAGCACGCTTTTGCTTCTCTTTATCTAAACTACCTGAGCCCCTACCATCCTAACCTTCCTCATCCGTCTTTGCCTTCGCTTCTTCGACCTTACTCTCTGAACTCGGAGGTCGGGCGGAGTCGGTGGAATGGGTGAAAAGTTCAGGAGTAGGTAGAGATGAAAAGGCTAAAGAGGCAGCGCCTAGACCGGAGTATAGATGATCGATGAGTGGAAGCTGTTGACTACACAAAGTTCTCGCATGGCCATGCTCATACCTTCGAAGCAAAGCAACCCACTTCTCTACACCATGGAGAATGAAATAACGCAGTGCTTCACGAGACCGATTCCGTTTAATAGGAGATTCACATTTATATTCCATCCAGTAGAAGAAAGTCCAACATGCTAGAGGAATATCCAACGAATACATATCACGTATAATA
>NW_003199593.1:0-2117 GCF_000006405.1 Perkinsus marinus ATCC 50983 | reverse complement strand
TCCCTGGCGATAGTCCACGAGGATCGAATAAAATGGAGAAACCTCATCATTAGAACACTCAAGCTGGGAGTAGCAGCAGGGACTATAAGCGCCCTAACGTGATAACGCTTACGAGCATCATTTGATTGTTCTTGTCATTACTTGTGATAGGTATATCTTTATGCCCAGATCCCCTATATACTTCGGTGCCATCCACTGCATAACGCTCAATACCCTTCTCACAATGATCTTCATCAGAGTAAGTTGAGCCTCCCCCTAAGATGATACTGCCTCTTCTGCTCGACGGATCTTCCATCATATTCCCATCATCATCGTATCCTCTTCTTCGTCTTCTACTCAGGTCCCCCGTATTGCCTTAGTCGGATTCGTTTCCATCCAGTTTTTCACGATGATGGGCGGCGTGTTCCCCCTCGAGATCCCCACTAACCGTCCCACAGTTGATGTCATCCCATGGTACGCCAATCAATGTCCTTTGCCTATTAGTCTACAGTTCAACAGTAGAGAAGGCCCCTTGATAAATGGCTCCTCTGGTCGAACAATGCTCACAACACCTCACCAGAGTCGAGGGAAAGGTTTTCGTCGTTGTAGGTTCCACAACCTCGGATACTGCTTACTCGGTGTCTGGCTCCATAGCGTCGGTGCTCATAAGATTTCGGCGATCGAGTTGATACCGGGCAGGTCAGTGCACTTCGAGGACACAGTCTTCACGTTTTTCGGACGACATGTAAGTTATCCTTGCTGTTGTTCCCCCCATGGATACCTGAGTCCTTTAGTCATGATGTACGTCCGTGTTTTCTCAGTCCCTGACGGTTTACCTTGCGCACATGTTACCCGTTCTGTTCATACTCGGAGTTTTCGTCTACTCGAGATACTGACAACCCTCCATCGCATCATGATCCGGGATCCACAGATGAGCTAATATTCTCCCTTCGGGGATTCTTACTCCCAACTGTTCGTTGTGTTCGCTAGTTAGAGGTAGGGGACCTACTTCTAGGATACCTTACACCAGGACGTTTTGCCGGACCGTCTCTATCCTGTCCCTGCTGTGTCTGTGGCGTACAGCTCGCAGTATCTTTGAGCTGTGACGCTAGTTGGTTCGTGAGTATTTCATAGAATTATTAGAACTCCTATATTGGTTACCTCGACTCTATTTGGTTTAGTGTTAACTTAATCTAGTGGGTTTGGCTGCCAACTTTGCCATAACGTCTCTGAGTTTAGGATAGAAACTTTTTACTCCTAACGTAAGGACTCCTTGAATAAGGTGAGGCTATTTCACGAGGGTTTCCCCACTTCGCGTTAGGATCCTAAACTCAAAGACGCCCTCATGTGATGATGAGGACATCCTAACAGGCTCAGAGATTAAGTACAAGTGGAATAAAATACCTGGAAGTGATTGAACCTGGCCCAGGTTACCTGGGCCAACAGGATGTAATTAGCAGTAGCTAACGATTCCATCATCCGCCATCTCAACTTCGAACAAACTTTCGTGTTGATCCGGAAAGTACAAAAAAGGGGTGGTTCGAGCGGGCAGGGGGCGCCGAGGCAGAACTCACTACAAACAAACGACTTCGACATGAACTTTGACCTCCGTGAAACCTCTACCTACGGGATCGGGAGTCGAGCACCGTCCGCGACTAATCTGAAGGCGACCACGATAGCTCGGAACTCGCGGAAACGCTCCCCGCTGCCTCGTGAAAGTTCAAGCCTATAGATCTCGCGTTTGGCTGCGCACCGCAGGTACACAACCCTAGACGCGTAGCGGATAGCCCAGGCAGAGTTTAAAACCCATATGATAGGTGTAGACTCACTGCTCACCCGTAGTCTCGGTTCGTGGATCGGGTGAGGTTTCGAGTCGAGTGACGGTAGACTAATAGACGAGAGGTGTCTAAGGTTCAGAACCGCATTCCCTTCGTCGATACTCAAACCAGTATCGTGAAACACTTGCACCCCTTGACTAACAGGCTAGCTGAGATTACCAGGACACAAGTATTGTCCCCGGTCGTCGCAGTTCCACCGTCGATAAAACCCTCCGGCATTGACCTCAGCGCGACCTACCATATCGACAATATCTGGACGATTTGCTTGACAAGAGGAGGATTCAATAGGGAAGCTTCACT
>NW_003203406.1:0-1056 GCF_000006405.1 Perkinsus marinus ATCC 50983 | reverse complement strand
TCACATCATCCGGCACGCATAACAGCGAACACCAATCCGATATCTCGCTTCGTCCTCTTCAGTGATAACATAAATATGCGGACTCCTGCTGCAGTGACACTAGACCTAGCATCTTCCCGTTTACGGTAAGCTCTCAACCAGGAAAGTATCTTACACTCACATACCATACCATCAATAACTTCCACTCCTACATCAACTCGAAAGTCAACACCAGTTTGTCGGCTCAGACTTCATTGATTTTTATATATCAAAAGCACTAAGTCGTTAGTATATTGTATGGGATCTCGAAACAACAAGTCGCGAAATCAACATTCTACAAGATACTTTCCACTAACTTCACCGTCCCAAAATATTACGAAAATATCATCGATTTTCTCATTGTCCCGTATGATCGAGGGATCTGCATCGCACTCTTCGACCAGGAAGTGGGTCATCTCGAAATCCAGTAAACCCACTGCCACATTTAGTGCTGGGGCCATGCCTACAGAGGACAACAACCCAATGATTATCCCCGGTTCGATTCCCAGCAACGGCACTTTTACCTGCTACTCCCGTCGAGGAGTTCACTACTCTTCTAACCGCATCAAACCCATGTTGCTCCTTCATCTACCATCCACAAATCGGCAAGGCGGAGCGAAGCATTATTCATTCCCGGTTCTATTCCCAGCAACAGCATTTTTCTATTCATTAACCAACCCAGCGTTATCAGACTGAGAACGATTCCAAGGATCCACTTCCTACCGCTCTAAGGACCATCCTGGCCGCCGAGAAATAATGCGTATCGATCAATATGTCCGCTGGGGTACTTCCTACCCTGTTAGTAACAGCAGCATCAGCTCCGCGATCTAAGGCGATGAATCCGGGTCAAATACCGAGTCTATCATAGTTTTAAGTCTACACAGATTAATATCCACCGAAATCAGTACGAATGGAGTTCTAACTGAATTCTGAGAATTTCCCAGGTTGTACTATAGTGATCCATGAATGACTTTAGGTGTGTACAGCAGCGACATGAATTTCGACCAAAATATTGTCATTGCCATCAACACGCGTATT
>NW_003216306.1:0-2013 GCF_000006405.1 Perkinsus marinus ATCC 50983 | reverse complement strand
CTTTCTTAGGGTAATTTTGTAAATAGATCAAGCACATCAAATCTTATTTAGGTCGTGTCTCGGACTGCCCAAGTTACAGGCACCGAATCGCATCGACCATCTGTTCTGCCGTCTTAATTCGATTGAAGACAAGTCGCGCTGAGTGACTGGGTGACGCATGGCGAAGCTACATAATATGCATTTTCTCGAACCCTAACCAGTGTATGTTGGATAGCCGTGTTAATTATGAGATTCACGTGATCTTCGAAAGTGAGTCCAGAACGTGCTCCACACATTCTTCACTTAGGGACTCAATGTTCCGGTTGGGGACAGTAGCTCAAACCTTCGCGTAGTAATACCAAGCTCGTTACGAGCTGCTCGTAGCATGGATCCGAACCGTGTCGCTTTAAGCGACTCGCTTAACATAGTCTTCTACTCGCGCATTTGAGCAATTCCTTATAAGGCTTATAATATAAGCGGCTTCCGTCTGCTCTACGAGTCGTAGACTACGACTAAACAGCTCAGGTTACTGGTCCATGTATATGTCGCTAAAGTGGATAGGAAAAGAAGGAAAGTGTGATACACGGTATATGCAAGCCTGTTGTTGACCCATGTGCTGTGTAGTATCGGACGTTACTCACAGGACTAGTTTGTCTTTTGAGCAAAACCGAGCCATCTCACTGAGCGGGATCTGTCATGATACTGGCACTTCAACGTTGGGGCCTCCGGGACATAATCCCATCAAACAGCCATGTGTAACAACCAGCCTTACAGAACCCTCTGTGAGCATTGTCCATAGAGCAAAGAAGAGGCGACTCACCTCGAGCATCCTTCAGTCGGTCAACAACAAGCGTGTTTGCTGATACTACTGTGTGAAACACAACATACCCATGTCACCATTTACAATATGGGTCAGAAAATACTTACAGATACGAGCGTCCCAACTTGTGACGCTCATATTCGCAATTGTATACATACTGCTAAGTTAGCAGTATGTATACAATTCGGGTTTCAGTTAGCAGTGCTAACTCAAAACATGAAAAATACCAAGACTTGGACTCAAATCGGGGAGACATCCCGAGCTATGGGGACAGCACGACAGACAGTCTACGTAAAGCTTTCGAGCAACGTTCGCTAAACATGAGACGTCGAGAGGGCATAGCACAAATTCTACACTAACATATATCCGATCCAGATCTCCCTGGGTGGGGAATCTCCACTGAGGATCGTAGGTTCTAATACCAGTAAAAGACAAAGTGTGTGCGAGGTACGGCTTGTAGAGCTTATGAAGCTCATGTTATTGAAAATTGCATGTAAAGCCTAACGCTTGAGCGCACCAAATTGAAGACGCTGAGAAACCTGGATTGAGTTCGACGGTCGACCTGTATGGTAGGCTCCGATCCCGGCAGTCGGCTCTGGGAGAGCCTCCGCTGCGGGGGCTCGTCGCTACTACGCGTGTCAAGGCTTGAGCACGATAGGATGAAGTATTTTGCAGTACTTGCATGAATGATAGGCACACGTCGCAGGTCAACTACCACCAAGCACTGCATGCAATGTGACCAGTATAGAGGTGGAGGTGTAGGAAACGAGCTTTAACTATCTGCCTCATTCCGGAGCAGCTGGCAGCTCTAATGCAAAAGATGCCGCGCCACAGCATTAGATCACTGGTGCCATACATGCTACGCACTAAAATGTTAGTACTTGTTGATGTTAATCACAGTACGCAACGAACAAGGAGTAATAAACACACGATATGGACCATATCATATGGTGCGCCACAATATGTAGAAAATGCAAGTGCACGTAAGTAAGCAAGATTGAGTTGAACGCACCTTATGTGAAAAACCAGGATGTGAACTGTGAAACAAACTAGCGTAGTGTGGATAGTAAAGAGCCCGCAGTAATTCATGCGAAAATGATTCAAATCGAACTGGTCAATAAAAACTTTGCATTTTTGCAGCCGTCGTCAGGCCATTAGTTGTCGCTTGTCGCGTCTGGGGTTTTGTCGGTCGCCCAGTGGGTCCCTCCCCACGG
>NW_003215189.1:0-1317 GCF_000006405.1 Perkinsus marinus ATCC 50983 | reverse complement strand
TATACTACCAAGAGTAGTAGTAGTCTATTGTATGGTCGTAGATAGAAGTATATCCTTCTTTATACTACCAAGAGTAGTAGTAGTCTATTGTATGGTCGTAGATAGAAGTATATCCTTCTTTATACTACCAAGAGTAGTAGTAGTAGTCTATTGTATGGTCGTAGATAGAAGTATATCCTTCTTTATACTACCAAGAGTAGTAGTAGTAGTAGTAGTAGTAGTAGTAGTAGTAGTAGTAGTAGTAGTAGTAGTAGTAGTAGTAGTCTATTGTATGGTCGTAGATAGAAGTATATCCTTCTTTATACTACCAAGAGTAGTAGTAGTAGTAGTAGTCTATTGTCTGGTCGTAGATAGAAGTATATCCTTCTTTATACTACCAAGAGTAGTAGTAGTAGTAGTAGTAGTAGTAGTAGTAGTAGTAGTAGTAGTAGTAGTAGTAGTCTATTGTATGGTCGTAGATAGAAGTATATCCTTCTTTATACTACCAAGAGTAGTAGTAGTGTATTGTATGATCTTTCTCCTCTTCTTAATGTTAGATATGGTATGATTAGATCCATAAATGAGTCATGGTCTTCTTCTTCTTCTAATAATAAGAGAGCAGAGTGTAGGAATCAGGATGCCTACTGTAATAGTATTACTATAATAATACTAGGACTATCATCATCATCATCATTACTTGCTATTAGTTGCTACATCTAAAGATGGTATAACATTGGTTGGTCTATTCGATGGTCATGGAGGTAATAGAGATAGTAAATCATCATCATCATCAAAACAGGAAGAGCTTAGCCATTATATGGCAAGTGTAGTCCCTGATGTTTTCTATAAGGTAGTAGTAGTAGTAGACAAGGTCGAAAGGTCTTTAGATCGATCCCATCACATCACATCATCATCATGATCAGACTATCGCTCTTCTTTTACCAGACAAGATAGATATATCAACTCTCCTTAATCCATCATCCACCACCACTACCAAGTAGTAGTATTATAATAATATACTATTGTATATATCCCTATAGACACCTTGATAACCTATATCCTAATGGACTACCACCACCACCATATCATGGTCAAGATGATGATGAACATCCTCCTTTACCAGCAGTTATCGATGCTCTTACTCGTAGTATAGTCGTACTATTAGTAATATCATCTTGTATGATCATAATAATAGATACATTAAGAATATGTGAAGAAAAGGCACTAATATCAGGACAGATTGATACATCTAATAGCGGGAGTAATACATGATGTTCATAATGATGATGATGATGTTCGTCATCGTTGTTCATATGTAGGTACTGCTACTCTACTCTG
>NW_003215829.1:0-1477 GCF_000006405.1 Perkinsus marinus ATCC 50983 | reverse complement strand
CGAGACTGCAAATTGAGTATCAGTAACTGTGTGAAGGCAAGAATGAGTATGAAGAACATCACCATCAAGGTGATGAGAGGATCGTCTCAATCTGGATGGGAAACACAATCCTCCATACACCTGAGAATAGATGAATCAAATACTGCGTGAAGAGGGTCGACGTATCACTTTCTAGCATCGAGCCACACCGCATTCCGATACAGCCTTGTCTCGATCTGGTTCAGATCATCTGAACCCAGACACTTGATGCCGTACATTTTCACGGATTGAGCTCTATTATACAAGAAGATCGAACTATCTATCAGGCAACCGAATCTCCGTATAGCACGATCTTATTCGCTGCCCGAAGCCACTTGCCCCGCGTGTACATTCTTGCGCATCGATGGTCCCATGCCGAAAACCATAACACAGACTTAATGTACCAGTGCTGCACTGGCAGTGCATGTTAAAAAGAGCGAGAAACCGTTACTTTGTAAGATGGATCAGAAACGAGCATTATAATCAAACTCTAAGCCACGCTGGCGGTCTGCAGTACATCAGGGATTCATATGGAGCCTGCGACCATTAATTTATCTGCATCTTCCCCCGCAGGAATTTGATAACAACGCTTGGACGTTGATTACTGCAAAGACCACGCTGAATCGCAAGTTGATAAGAGCCATGACCATGGCCATAGCGCATTATTCAAGGCAATCGTTGTTGTACTTACTTCGATAAATGGCCCATGCGCAATCGATATCACTCTCAGGTTTATCATAGCACTACAGGCATCCTTCGTTTCTGTGTCCAACCAGGGGATATCACAAGGTGGAGCTCAGAATAGCTCTCGAGTGCTATGAAGCATCGTCCCTTGTGTAATCACACCGGAATCACGTCAGCAAATCAAGACGGTCTTTCTGCGGTGGATCGTGTTATGGCGCTGGTTCCGCTCACAGGAAGGAGCTATAATATTATCATGAGTCTTAGCTTGTAGAGAGTAACATGGATGATATGCCAATGTGCGATGTGGGATGGAGTGGGATCTCTGTCATCTATGATCTTCGTAGGTTGACGTATTCTGTTTCAGATCTTATATTTGTTTTTTTATATGTCGACAATGAGTTTAACAAAATGGATAGTCTTCCTATCCATAGCATGGTCTGCACTAACTGTTCCAGTGACGACTAGTACCACTCCCTCTCTATCTAGCCAGCGTTCGGTTGGCTTCTGCGTCGCTGACAGGAAGGTGTTCCCCAGCCTTCTTCCATCTGGCCAGATAACTACCGAGTCGTTCAGTTTCACTGACTATGGTGTATGGTATCTAGCTGGCTACTCTAGTGATGATGGTATCCGCATGCTTTGGAGACTCGAATGCAACCAATGGTTACCTGTTGCTGAGAAGGCTCTCTCTAATATCGATGCATCAGGCAACGATATGTTCGTGTTCGGCATCAGCGAGGGTGACGTTGTTGTTTTCGATCCGGAGAGTTACAATGCT
>NW_003204188.1:0-1770 GCF_000006405.1 Perkinsus marinus ATCC 50983 | reverse complement strand
GTTCCTGACCAACCGTATTTCCATTCGAAGGTGTTTGCCATCATCATCATTGGTTCGGCGAGTGGCCTCGATTTGCGCCAGAAGTGTATCCTTCTCCTGAGCCAGTTCCCTCATCTCGATACCATGCCTCAGTTTGATGTCCTGCACAAAACTGTGCATTCGCATTCCTGTCAACTTTGCCAACTTCTAGTTCTCGCAGTCTTTGGTTGTTCATTTGGACCATTTCCTGTTCACACTCCTGCAAGAGTCTATTCAACCTAGTGTTCTCCATTCTCGCCTCCTCCAGCTCTCTTTGAAACCTAATCTTAGTAATTTCCTACACATAAAAGTCTCAATCAATACAAACCACTTCAGTGTTACTAGCAGTATACTTACGGCTGAGTGCGAGCACTGATCATGCCGTATTGGCCTCCATCATACAACCCATGTCCGAAGAACGAGGAGGAGGAGGAGTTTGAGAACATGTGGCAAGTCTACTACTATAAACACGTCGATTCCAATGCATGGGCTCACTCGATATGATGGGGAGTATCCGCGTGTGAAGCCAATTGTGGGTAAGCAGCGAAGACCTCCTTAGAAACACTATTGTGAGTAAATCCGTTCAACTCCTGAAAAAGGCCTTTGATATTCACAATTATAGTAGCTGGAGGATCCTTCAAAAGATTAGCGTGGACTTAGAGAATATCGAGACCCGATCGGTTGCGGGAATGATTGAGGCTTGGCTGTGAAACTGCTGGACCTGGAATCCACGCATATACAAGAACGGTTAGATGACCGACCCCCTGCACGAACACAATGGACGAGGAGGAGACTGGTGATGCATAAGTTGACCAAAAATGAAGTATTCGATTCCTTTCGAGGGATGAAATTGACTGAGTGCAAACACAACCCCGAGATAATTACTAAGCCGATATTAGATCTACTGAGATCGTCGCTGACTGCAAGTCTTATGCAGTGTCTGAAGGTGACCAACTGCAAGTCTAATGCAGTGTCTGGAGGTGACCAACTGCAAGTCTCATGCAGTGTCTGAAGGCGACCAACTGCAAGTCTTATGCAGTGTCTGAAGGCGACCAACTGCAAGTCTTATGCAGTGTCTGAAGGCGACCAACTGCAAGTCTTATGCAGTGTCTAGCAATTTTCTCCCCAGATCCTGCACCATACAAGTAACTGATCTGAGTTCCAACTCAGTCCAGCATAATCACCATCAACATAGCTTGTCAGTGCAAGATATGATCACCGGACTCGGGTGAAGCCGTGACCTGTGGCGAGCGCTACACAGTCTAACGCCCGCGCACGCCTTGCGACAGATCAGGTCGACGGCGGCGGCTACTACCATTGCCTCATACAGTCTGCATAAATGCCTCTTTTAAGCCTCGGTTCATCGTCATCATCAGCAAGAACGGTATGGAACCAACAAGGCTTAGTCACTACCAACCATTGGCGATGGTAATACCGTTGAAGGTCCCTCCTTGTCGACGATGATGATCTTAGGAGTAATGTATTATTGGGAGTCATACTACTCATTGGCTTCTGGCTTATGCTCGACTCTTCAACGGCTTCTTCAACAGATCATCGAGACGGTCCCAACTTTGCTGGTAGATGAGGTTCTCCTCGTATGGTTTTGTTATTATCATATTTAGCCGCTCTAGACAGTAGCAATGTAGGGAAGCCCAGCTCGATTTATCGAGGAGTGTACACTATGACGCCTTTGAATGATGTGAGGATGTTCCCGTACCACACTTTTCTCGAATCTTCCCTGCAGTCACCTGT
>NW_003212169.1:4866-8352 GCF_000006405.1 Perkinsus marinus ATCC 50983 | reverse complement strand
CCGAACAAATTGAGTCTCATATAGATGTCGGGCCGATCCACTAGGAATGCATAACCAACAGCGACCAACTGGATGATGTTACCAATGAGCGAAAACAGCAACCACAGATTCATCACAGTTAACTTATCTTGTACACTAGAGTCTTTCAAAAAGGTATGAATGACCTTAATACGATAACCCAAAGCTAAGACGTTCACTGCTGCGCTTGCGAGTGCACAGACTAGCATCGTCAACAACGCCCATATAGCCCAGGTGCTGAGATGCACACCAGAACAACTATAGACGTGATAGTGTAAACGCAACGATAGCTGACCATCGCCGTTCTCTGCATATGTCGGTAACAACGACCACTCTAAACACGAGTGGGAGCCCCTGTATTGCGTGTCACGGATCTTCATAGGTGTCACCACTGATGAGAACCGATCTCGTCCGAGGAGGGCAAACGTCGGGTTGTTCTTGAGAGTACTCAGCACTCTGTCAAGATGAGTAGAATTAGCCAGAGTGAACCGTACAAGATCTTTGGAGTCTTCAAACTTCACCATAAGCCTCAGAGCATCATCATTATCAACGGGGGACTCAATGAGCTCATACTGGTTCGTCGCACTCGCCGAGATTGTCGTTGAGGATTTTGCAATTCGTACTAGGGAATTCGCGAGGTCAACTTGCGAGTCAATAATTTTCTCCCTGTTGTGCATTCCACCGTTCTCCTGTGGACTGTCGCTACTAGCAACAAGAATGCCGTAGAAGTGTCGCAACGACTGCGATGCATGACGCACATTCACATCGATAAACTCGACCGCGACGATTAACGTAATCACTGCCAGCATCAGATTGATACCCATGGCAACTGGTCGTTTACCAAACCGTTTGTATTGCTCGAGAGGCGAGGAAAACAAACGGTCGATGACAGGAGGCTCGGCGGCCCTCCTCAATGGTGTCATACGAGACTCCACTGGGACTGACTGACTCCTGCCCAACAGGGGTTCTGATGAACGGGTCGAGCCAAATCTGTTGGCTGTCATCGTGGTAGGGAGGGGCATGGTAGAGTGGTGATAGTATGATGATGAGAATCAATTATAGAAACCTCCAAGCTGATGATGATGTAGCATAATTCGTTCGAGACGTTCACATGTGCTTCTACAGCGGGCGTCAATTTGATATGCAGATGAAAATAAGGCGCGTTATTTTCCGAGATTAATAATAACCGTTCTAAAACCATATAGTACGACCAATGTAAACATTGCTATGAACATGTGATGTAGTAATAGTAACATTTCGAGACCATGATAGCGACAAGTTGTTCACTATCATTAATCTCGGAATAGAAAAAACACACATTCTCCACATTTGCGTATCTAATTGGCACACACTGTATACTCGTGGCACAATTTTCTAAATGCCGCTGAGCTCCTATACTGCATCATTGCCCTGATAAAACTACCCGACGAAGGGCTCCCATTGGAAAACACGAGCCAGGGAGACGGGGAACACTCGAGAGACTATCATCCAGTCCCACACTGCGTTGGCAATGAGCGGGACCGTAAGAATCGCGTCACGACACGTTTGGGCATGCGTGCAAACCATTATAGCGCGATACTTGTTTGGCCGCGTTGAGGAATGCAAAGTGCAAGTACGAATCGACCGCGAACATTTCACGTGTTGGAGAAACCTGAATAACAAAGTGTTCAATCAGGCAATGAAATCGTACGGAGTCAAATTATCCCTATCCTAACGTGTATTCACAGTAGTGGGTTTAATAATAATCGTTCAATAGTTCCACGTGAAACTCACGAATATCTTTCGAGATTCCGAGGCCGAGACGAACCGCGTTATCAGCGATTCATTCCTTGCCAGTGTGGGAATATGTGTATTAATAACAACAAAAATAAAATTTTCTAAAAATTTTCTAAAAATTTTCTGAAATTTTTCTAAAATTTTCCTTAAATTTTTCATAATGTACTGAGGCAGCAATTCCTGAGCTGAGCTGAGATAACCAACCATAAGTTCCGACACCCACCTACATCCGTTTCAAAATCTCTGATACGCTTCTGTATTCTTCTATCGATTCTCCCAAGATGTGACACGAGAGTTCGCAATAGTTTATCAAAGCCTTTCGACGATGCCGTAGTGCCTAACAGTATAACAATACTTGCACGCATGCACAACTGGGTTGACTCACTCTGTAAAGACGCAGTCTCAACCGTCGCGTTGAACGGAAATATCAATGAGAACTTTCCTGAAAGTAACTAAGCTCAGTAGGAATATTGAAAATAATAGACTCACGAGAAACCAAGCAGAAGGCATTCGTAATTATCGGAAAACCGTGCGCAAAGCTATAGTCTATCAAGATCACGATGTAAAAAATTAGGGAATTAATTCTTGAGTACTTTCAAATAGAGAGTCCCGGGGAGCAGGAAGCAACGCTAACAAACGAGCCCCGTACAGTGAATGGTGTGCACGCCCAAAAAGACGAAGCACTAGGAAGGCTCAACCCCTCTATCTGTCTGAGTGAAGCAATTCTTCTCAGGACCTAGAGCACCCGAGATAGGGTTGGACACGTAGCCCTAGCCGGATTCACGTCACGTGACACGAGAAACATATCACGAGGCGAGATCACGCACGGTTTACACCGAGAGACAGAGTTCATCGGAATATGAAACTCTGACTACGATCTCGCTAACTCGCGCTTTAAACACTGGGGAAGCGACGCAAGCAAGCTCCGTACAAAACCAATAAACTTCGAGACGCCTTTCTCACGTGTTGAGCTTTATGTTATCTAACCCTACCGACTGGCAAGTCTATACATAAATTTAAGATAGATTCAGTAGATCATTATCAATGTAGTGGAGACGTCCGAATCTAGTATTGGACGCATATACGTTCGCTCTCCTCAGCTGAGCACAGGAATTTCCCACTAGTTATATGGATTCGGGTATAACTGTGCAAAAACCACTGAGAATTTGGCAAAATTTCCTCAGAATCTTCATGTATTTGTCACAAATACATGTGAAAATTTTCCCCCACAGAGACTGAATCATTCTAGGAAACAAACTAGAGCCGTGTATGTGTAGCCGTACGTGATACGTGTGCATTAGAGCGTTGTGAGTATTGCAACTTCTCAAGTTGTTACGCCTGTCCCATTTGCCCCTTTATTTTGAGCTTTGTGACAACGCTAAGGCCAGTAATCGAATTATTGCCTTGTTGCATAAGTATTGCTATAATCTGCTTTCCCCTCTAGTATGTCTGAGCAGCTGAGTTCTGAGTCCGCGGCAAATCATAACACTTCTCGAGTTGAAACAGCATCCATTAAAAGTTTATAGCTAACCTTAACCGCAATGGAGTCTATGCTAGCGTATAAGATGATCTAATACAAGACCCATATGGCTTCGAGATAACAGGTTCGCCCAGGGTTTGATAACAATGGGAAAAATGATGTTCCTAATGTGATTTTCATGGGAAACTGATTGAAGACTGTGTTCCTAGTAT
>NW_003212169.1:0-4766 GCF_000006405.1 Perkinsus marinus ATCC 50983 | reverse complement strand
TGAAGACTGTCGTGCCCTCCCCCCTGCACTCTCCAGGAAGATCGTTGCTCACTAACTGGTATCAAATCGATTGCCCCCGATGGTAGTACTCCCTGCACTCTCCTAGCCCGTTCTGCGTCTTCCCCCCTTTGTCGAGGGCGATCCGCATCGTCACACAAGAAATGGTCAATCAAAAGCCCGTGATGGGACACAGCGCCCGCCTTCCCGCTCGGTGACACTCTTGGTGACACCCCAGCATCTTTCCGTTTTCGTTTCGACTGCCGCCGCCGCCGCTGGCCATTGCCGAAAGTGGCGTCAGCTGCGTCAGGGATGATGGACTTCAGTTCCTTAGTAACCTGATGGGTCTAAGGAATGCCTAATAGCCTCCATCGTAAGAACTGTATATGATCGATGATGCCATGCTCATATAAGTGCCGAAATAAATTCCAAGTTGTTCGCGAAAGACCACACTACACTTCCACGTTCATTACGTAATCAAAACACGGTGCTAAAGTGAGCGTGAACACAACCACGGGACACTCCAAATCGATGAACAACGATGCCCATAGTCGATGACCATAGACCAGACTGGCACGATTGGTCACACGAAAAGTCGAAATCCTCAAATGACGATGATAGTCTTATCGCGAGCACGCATCATCCGATCTGAACTAAGTCGTTGCATAACTCAGTATATAGCTCTCAGCGAGAGCGGTTCTCCTCCCACACGCACCGCCGAGTCGAAGGGTTTCTTAATAACCCATCCGTTCAACATCTTCCCCATCCTCATCAGCTCACTATCCGTAGCATACACTGACAATGCCTGTGAATACGAAGATATCCTTCCGGCTGCGCACCAGAGCAGTCTCACCCTGCGAGTTAATCGGCAAACGTGATCCGAGAATAAGTCAGCAAAGGAGCATCGGGCCTCCGGACACTTATGCTTTCTCTCGTGTCGAACGATCGAGTCCACCAGACACATAGCTGAGCTGATGGTATCTTTTTCTCTGCGTGCCACCACCTTGAACCTACCTAGGTAGCCCTTATTCTCTACAGACCCGACGGCGAGAACCCGTTTAGCGGTCATCCAGGACTGGTCCCTCGAGCGCGTCAAATCCACACATACTTGCCCAACCTCGTTGATGAGGTTGGAGGAAGCATGCTGGCCGGAGGACGTGACCTGGTGGAGAATATCTTTGCGCACGCAGAAGGATACGAGACGGGCTCTCCAGTGTTCGCCACTTTCCTCAGCTGAGCTCAGGTGTCCTCACTAATAATAGAAGTTCACATACGAATTCGAAGAGAAGTGAACAGAAAGCAGTAAGAGTTTTCATAGAATTTCCAGATTTTCATGGGTAGTTGACCATGTGCATATTTTCCCCCACACAGGAGCTTTCCCGGTATCACCCTCGAAATGAGTTCATCAACCTTCTTGACCAATAGACTCAGCCGCTCTTCCCCCTCAGACATGGACGGAGGGTGGGGAGGAAAATGAAATGGAATCTACTGATACGCCAAGATACGTATAGAATCTTCGCCGTGCGCAACAACCCACAGAGTAGAAAATGTTCTTCACACTAACACTCCCACCGAAGGGGCCGCCGCGGACTGGGCCTCCTCGGTTTTATTCACTTCATGCATCTTGTCAGTGTTGGCAGGGGGTAGCCCCGGGGTGCCGTACCTTTCGAGGAAAAATGAGCGGCGAATGGCATACCACTCCAACAGTACTTCTCGATGAGTTCCTCCATAGTCTTGGTCTTCTCGGATAGCATATCGCTTAGACTTTTCAAAGCCTCCTCCATCTGTAGGAATAGAACCCACGACCGTCAGCATATCAACCAACGCCGATACCACTCCGCCAAATACGCCATATTACTACCCTGCCTTTGTTATCCTCTACCACCGGGCGGAAGTCCTTCACTGCCCTTTCCACGAGAACTCCCCCAACCAACCGATAGCAGCGTCGATCCTCCGGCACCTTATCGAAGGCCCCCAACACCAACCTAAACATCCCTGGTCTTTGCCCTCTTTGCTAGTCGTCAGTACCCATGCTCTTTAGACTCCTGTTCGAGCTCAGCTATCTTGCTGACAATAGCACTGCGCTCCCTATCCAACTGCTGTACTTTACTCTGAACCTCCTTGGCCGTTAAGCCCGACTCTCCTTCTACTCTTGCCATGAGTAAAGTAATCCACTGGAAAGCCCAAACATTGTGACCGCTCACTCGACAAGTTTAGTAGAGCGTGAGCGAATCACTAATGTGGATCGTGAGGATGCAGATGGACTAGGGTTAACCAAAATACTACTTTTTTCGTTGAAACAGAACTATACACGTCTGACATGGTACGAAGTGCAAGTGAAACGTTCATCAACAGCTTTAACCATTCGGAACAAATAAACAGAGCCCGCAGAGAGACGGGCGGAACTATGGCCGACGTGGAATATACTACTTGTTCACGAGCAGAGCGTTTCAACGTAACCGACTCACTACAGGCCTCAGGTACGGTCCCCGGTACAGACCATTTGCGGTCATTTTTTCGATGATGGGATATGATAATTTTTCCGGTTTGATAGAAAAAGATGATGGAGTCTCAAAATAGTCCGACAGAGAATAACAAAGTCTCGCCATGGTAAAGTTATGTGATCGAAACTTCTGATGTCAATCTGTGAGTGAGGAGATACTTCCGGTGGTGATCTCTCAGTGCTCCTGTCACAAAAAAAGGTTTTATCAATGCGAGTTGCTTCTGTTCAGTAACCGGAACGTAGTCAATTCAATCTTGACGAGTGAATAGATTGTGTCAATTTTTGAAACACTTGCTCTCTGTACATATCGAAAGATTCTTGAACACATGGGGGACTAGCTCAAATGGTAGAGCGCTCGCTTAGCAAGCGAGAGGCACCGGGATCGATGCCCGGGTTCTCCATTTCTCCTTCAAATTTCTTCTGTCCCGCTTTTCAATATCACAATTGAGATGTGTATGTAACGTACGAGCCATACGTCTTCCAGCACCTCCTGCATAGGATGTTCATGTATATGCCCAGGCTTCTTTTCGTCGCAGTCTGTCTGGGTGGATAATACTTCCAACGCCTCATTCACGAGAAACGTCGTGACACTCCTGACGAGAAACCTCCTTAAGTGGCAATACCATCGCCACCGGGTGAATGATCTCCATGTTTTCATTAACACTGGTGGAACACAGTGTGTATGAAATCACGGCAAGCGTTTTTCCCGGCGATTCTCGACGATCTCTCTTCAAACAATATGCTTTTCGATTGACTATGTTCGGTACTAGGAAAGGCAAAGAAGAAATTTAGTCTGTTCCCTCCCACACCTTTCCCAACCGGGAGCCACCTTCAAAAACCTGAGCGTAAGCCCTAGCAACGTGATTGTGGACCTGAGAATCCTTCGTAGCCTACGTAACGTAGGCATCCTCTGGGTGAAAATTAGGCCTCGAAGAAAACGCTCCGGGTGACATTTGGAAGAACAACGACATTCCGGAATGGCAGACTGCAATATAACAAAAATTTGTGTCAACTCAACGAGGGTTATACCCAGAGCGGTGCATCGTTCCGGGCCGCAATACCTCGAAGAAATTGTCAACTTCCGATTTCGCATATATATACAGCATATCGTCATCTAGCGCAACCGTCACACTGTCTGTCCATAAACTTGTGATCTCACAGTGAGATTAAAATATGAAGTAACAAATAGAGTTGTGGCTCTACAGTGCACAACACCGTAACAAGCAAGCTCATGTTGTACAGTCACAGTATTATGAGCTAACATCGTACGAACTTCTTCGATACATCGCAAGAGGGACTTCTTCTGAAGCGCAATGATTGGCAATACCCTCAACACCCGTCTATCAGCGGCGCTTTCCATACATTACAACTCAGCAACGCCATACAGGTAGAACTGGTAAGCACGCTGACCTAACGCCACGGAATTCGCACTTCCAGGTGCGACCTCTGTACTCGTCAACTAAAGCACGACTCAGGAGAGAGCAGTTGAATACAACTCGCCTTCCTCGAAAACGGTCATCCGGAGACTAATACCCGTTAGACAGACCCGACTCTGAACTCGACAGAGAGAAGGAGAAAGCCGAGAGCTTATGTGCGCGCAACGAGAAAGGCAGACAGCTCTGCTGCACACAGCAAAAGGGACTATGACTAATAATGCGGCAACGGACGATCCATTACAACTGATGTAGTCTTGGGGACCGCCTTCTCATCATGCTCACATTGGAAACGCTCGAGAATAGATTGAATTACCCAATCAATCATCTGGATTGAGATATTCAGAAAACGGGTCACGACTCGGTCTCGACCGCTTCATGATGGATGCGCACCACCTGGTATGCTCGTCCCATCAACTGAACTATAGTAGCCAAGAATCCCGTTTGATACACAAGTTTTTCACGGTCCTATAGTGTAGTGGTTAGCACTCTGGACTTTGAATCCAGCGACTCGGGTTCAAGTCCCGATAGGACCTTTCTCGTAAGGTAATACACAATTTTGTCTGATTGTTCCATGCAAATCCTTCACGTCGCTCCGAATCTCGAACCTTGCATACGTTCCAATCTGTCGCCTCCTAATTCCCTGCCTGTTCCGAAATGAGACCATGGAGTGGTAACACAAGAGCGTCATAATATACACCTTCTGCGAGAACACCGAAACTTGCTGACCGACTACTGCTCCTCCTCACCAGTGATGAATTGAATGCAACGCAACACTGAGGAAAAGTCAATCACCGATGCTATTAAACTGTACAAAAGAACGACAATGCGGT
>NW_003213565.1:0-667 GCF_000006405.1 Perkinsus marinus ATCC 50983 | reverse complement strand
ATCACCACCCAAATCTGCGCAACGAAAAAGGTCAATTTTAAGTAAAATTCACTTAAATTTCACTTAAATTCACTTAAATGGAATGCGCAGATTTAGACCATTTTGGTGACATCTCCAAATGACCTACCACATATGGTCCACTGTAACACCCCATCCTCAGAAGCATACCCATATGGTTGAAATCGAGCCACATGGCCTACATCAACTTTTATACCCACCTGCAAGTCAATTTCGCCCATGTGCGAAATTGATGTGCAGCTTTCGCGAGCATCTTTGACCAAACGTGCACATCGATTTCGCGCATCCCCCTCCACCCCTTGGACAATGTTATAAACTATGTTCACTCGTCTCTCTATTGAACTACTGGGCTGTGATGTGGGCTAGCATTGGGTGCTTCACAATACAAGTGAAAAGTGGAACAATGTCCAAGGAGGTGGGGAGGGGGGAACTAGCAAAATGTGCGACTTTTGCAAAAAGCCAGCAGCACCCTAAGGACTTCCCGGGCGGTCCCCCACCCCAGTACTATCCGGGCCTTGCGCCGCTTAACTTCGGAGTTCGGATGGGATCCGGTGTATTCGACGCAGTATGGCCGCTGGCGATCATAAAGTCGACCAAAAAGCCAAGTTACCCCCAACCGCGCACACCCAAATTGGACAAGTCGAGGATT
>NW_003211170.1:0-876 GCF_000006405.1 Perkinsus marinus ATCC 50983 | reverse complement strand
AAAGCTATCGCTATGGCCGTTCAGAGTCAACTGGACACTCTGAGCATGGTCACTATCACCGACTTCACAGAAATCTCAGGCGCGGTCGATCCAGTCACAGTGCGCACAACAAGGGACCTCTGCCTCAACGGTCCTCTCAACCAGGGCATCACCATCATCATGATCCGCGAGGGATCGACAGGCCTGATATGGGCGTCCACGAACGATTGAATCGCCTGACGGTTCCCGGAGATGATCTGAAGTCGGTCAAGCTGAATGGGAGTCTGTTGCACGGGGTGAGCGCTTCGCGGCATTTGTCCTGAAGCCGACGTTAGCCGATTTGCCGTTTCTGAATGTCGGACCAACATTGTTGGTTACTGCGATTCTCGATTGCTCGTGTGTAGCAATTCAAAATTATAGAAGCTCTCGCCAAATGGTTCGGGACGGATTAGAAAGACATTTCAAATAATCAGAAAGTGCAGAGACTGAAAATCTTAAATCATAATAATTTCCGATACCGGGACTCGAACCCGGGTCGCCTGGGTGAAAGCCAGGTATCCTAACCAGCTAGACTATATCGGATGCTGTGTTAATGGTTCTGGTTGCAACCTTAACACAGTAAGGAAGGGTTATTTTGTCTTTCAGCTAGGAGGCAGTTTGCGACATTCATTGCAGACATGTGTCGACTACGCCAATCGAGTCGGAGCAGTGAGGGTGTATTTATTCCTCCTATAGTATTACTTCTACCGAAATAGATCCTTCCCTTCCATGAATCCGTGAAGATGTCACCACATCAAGGGCAGCAGGTGGTACAACAAGGACTAGCCTGCATAGGAGCCGTATCCAGAGTGGTACATGATGTTCAAGTGAGTGAACGGATCCACTCTTGTATTTGCG
>NW_003211776.1:0-1015 GCF_000006405.1 Perkinsus marinus ATCC 50983 | reverse complement strand
TGCCCGGTAGGGTTAGGGTAATCTTTTGAATCGTGTCGTGCTAGGGATAGACGATTGCAATTATTCGTCTTCAACGAGGAATTCCTAGTAAATGCAAGTCATCAGCTTGCGTTGATTACGTCCCTGCCCTTTGTACACACCGCCCGTCGCTCCTACCGATTGAGTGATCCGGTGAGCTGTCCGGACTGCGATTAGTTCAGTTTCTGTTCTCTTCGCGGGAAGTTCTGCAAACCTTATCACTTAGAGGAAGGAGAAGTCGTAACAAGGTTTCCGTAGGTGAACCTGCGGAAGGATCATTCACACCGATTCATTCTCTGAGAAACCAGCGGTCTCGCTCTCTCTTGCTCTTTTGTTAGAGAGTTGCGAGATGGGATCCCCGCTTTGTTTGGATCCCCCCACCTTAACTTGTTAAGGTGATTAATTCCTATGAACCATTGTACTAGTCATAGTATCCAAATCCAATTTTGGATTTTGGTATTTCAAAACGAAATTCCAAACTCTCAACGATGGATGCCTCGGCTCGAGAATCGATGAAGGACGCAGCGAAGTGCGATAAGCACTGCGATTTGCAGAATTCCGTGAACCAGTAGAAATCTCAACGCATACTGCACAAAGGGGATCTTTCCTCTTTGTACATACATATCAGTGTCGCTCTTCTTCCCGATACAAACATTTTGTTGTTAACGCAACTCAATGCTTTGTATCCCGCTTGAACTAACTCTTCGGAGGTGGTTCGTTATGTGCGCTTGTGAAGGCAGGCGTATTAATTTGCAAGGCTATAATCTCGTATTGTAGCCCCTCCGAAAGGAGGCTTGCGCCTGTGAGTATCTCTCGAGGTACTCGCAAACTCGACTGTGTTGTGGTGATATCACGTGTTCCTTGATCACGCGATTCTTCTCTTCAACGCATTACGTCAAATCTATTGATAAATGCAGAGAAGTGTTTGAATCACGCGTTCAGTCTGGTCGCGAGATTATTATATATCATAACACGCTTGTCGGTTGCACCATGGCAA
>NW_003215270.1:0-900 GCF_000006405.1 Perkinsus marinus ATCC 50983 | reverse complement strand
ATGTCGATGAGCTACATGGAGTCTGTACTTGTTTTTCCGTACAAGCCCCGTCGTAAAAAAATGTATTCCCTACTAGGAAATGTATTTTTTGTGGACGTCAAGCCGACTGTTTATCGACGCCATGATTACTGAGCATCTAAATGAGCCCACCCATGGTTACTGTATATGGCTTGTCTCGTTGTGTGCCGAGGGCAACAGTGAGGTCCTGATGCTCAACTCTGCCTAGACAAGTGGAAAAACACATGTTATAGGCTATGATAATGCTTGGATAGAGACTCTGGAAATCTAGAATGATGGTGGGCGTGCGGTAGTATCCCGACCTCGGCTCCAGCACCATCGGGACACCTTCCAGTGCCGGTTGTGCTTTGACCTGCAGGAAGAGCTCCTCAAGAGCCTCCATCATATATGTGCCCACCTGAGCCTTCGATGATGAGACCAGACCAAAGCCCGTCCTGGAAGCAGCACGATGGAGGATGCACTCCACTCTATACTGGCTGCCTCGGGTGAGAACCTACAACATGGGAACTGGGGTACTCATCTCTCGAGTGTAGTCTACCTCTTCGACATCAGGCATGCCCAATACAGAGGCCATCTCAGAAGCCCGACTCAGCAGAGCACTAGCATCGAGTAGTTGCAGACCCAGGGTGCAGAGTCTGACTGTGTACTTGAAGGCATCGATACAGCACGATGCATCTGTCCACCACTCTTGCAGCAACCACATTGGTATCCTCGGTAGAGTGAGGCCGAGCAGCTGCTTAGCTGCACCATGAAGTGTCGTGGTGGCCAACTTGAGGGAGTCCTCTTGCCGCAGTGTCTGCCACAAGTCTAATGTGATCCTCCCATGAAGAGTCGACAGCCCCATGGGCCCAGGGACGGGAGGCACGAACACCCGATGGAACA
>NW_003205120.1:0-3448 GCF_000006405.1 Perkinsus marinus ATCC 50983 | reverse complement strand
GTGAGAGTATAGTTGGATGATAGGTGGGCTTACAAGCGATGGAGGCGAATCCGAGTCTAACTGAGAACCCGTAGGATACCTATGGATCAGGATAGGAGTATGGGATCCTCATTGTGTAGATATCTACAACTGGTAGAGGAGGCCGATGGTTTAACGAAGATTGAGAACTTCAATCTGACAGTAGTGATGAGATTTATCTCAAGGTGAGGTTATTGTTGTTAGTGGATGTTTACTATACTCCCCATGCTTGTAGGCTGTACGCATCCTTGAGAACTATTTCCCATTGGAAGGAGAGGATGATGTTGAAGAGATGGAAGCATCAGGCAGTGACTCGGCGACTGCTCCTCCCACTGGCGGTAGTACCAGCTGCGACGCTTTTAGCCTCTATTATATCAACCTGCTTTATTAGGCTTTAACTTTGGCTCTACTGGTACATCTGCCTCATCTAGTGGATTCCAGTTTGGAGGTAACCAGTGAGGTACACAGGAGGCGAAGGTGTCGAAGTTTTTCTGTTGCTGTCATCACGTTTGAGTGCGACGGCCACGAGCGTTTATATCACTGCTCCCTTATACTCATCTGCTATATACGTATCTACATAGAAATGCTCATCATCATGCCAATGGAGGCTTTGGAATTCGAAATATGACCTAACTACTGTCACCGCTTCCCCCTATTGTATATGATATATTCCTCTCGTTGCCCCCTTTCTTTGTCTGCTGCACTGCTCCTTCCTACTGCTAAGCTTAGTCAATCATCGTTAAGGAATCACCTCGAAACACCATTATAGTGGTGATGATATTCGTTATTATCATTGTGGTTGTTGTCGTCTCATCCGGAATTTACTTGCTATATTTGTACTACTCCTGATCGTCTTGCTGCTATTACTACTACTACTGTCTGTGGTACACCTGACTTTGGTTAACTCAGTGTAGTGGGTATGAAAGCATCCTAAGACGTTGCCCATTGATGGTGATGGCTTTGCTCGTGGCTCATAGTTTCACACACTGGGAGCTTGGTTAAGAATCTTTAGCCAGGGATTTGCTAGAATTGTAGTAGTAGAAGGCATCAGGGAGATGAATGGATCGTTTCAGTTGGGTAGTACTCTCATGTTGCGTTACGAGTACTCTATATATCAGAGCAGTAATAATGAGCATCGGGGGCTCGTCTAGAACAATATAGGCTAATTTATTGTGACAACTTTAGAGATATTGGTGATTCGATGTCTGAGAGCACAGCCAAGACCAAGACGTCTGTGGATAATGTTGTAGAGCAGGAGGTGGATAGGAAGGGCAGCAAGGATCACGTTGCTGCTCCGCCTACTAAGGAGAAACGGAAACGTAGATCTCGATGGGGCGCGGCACCAGGTAGTTATGGTGGATGGGGCATTGGGATGATGTTTATGTTCAGCTGGGGATGGGGATCATGATTCTGCTAGCGATGAGGGTGGTATCACCAAGAAGGCTCCACGCAAATCACGATTCGATACAGCCCCCTCGGCTATGGTTGTTGGACCAGGTATAGGGCTCTATCTTCACAGACACTCTTGAGGTTGTGCTCACAGGGGGTACGGCTCCTGCCATTAGACTAGATGCTGCCCAGATTGCCGCAGCAGCTGCTGCTGCTAGACTGGCTAAGGAACGAGCACAGGTAGGGAGGAGTGGGGACATTGGTTGTGGTGTCTTATTTGAGAGTTCATCAGGCTGTGGCACAGCAACAGAAGTCTGCACTACAGCTACAGAGTGAGCAGTTGAATGCTCTGAGGTATTTGGCGGACCGTCATGAACGGTCATGATGGCTCTGTAATCGACTACAATATCAGGCACGGTCGTATCGCTGCAGAGGCAGCAGCTAGAGCAGTAGCACAGGCTGAGGCTATGCAGATGAAGGGTTTCAGTAGCGGTACTATTCGGGATGGACTCCTCACAAGGAGATCATGATGGCTGTCGATCATTAGTAATTGGTAGGACCTGTTGGTGGTGTGGTATCGGCTCCAGTTGCTTTGAGGTTGGACCAATATGGTAGAGAGATCGATGCAGATGGCAAATTGGTGAGCAGCCTCTTTGCACGATGTGGTTGACTTTTCTCATTGCAATGTACTCATCATGAGCTATCAGGTACCTATGTCCCAGCTACGGCCCCCAGTGGCGATATCAACGCTGAAGATCAATCAGTAAGCTACTGCAGGCCTTTGTGAATTGGAACTTCCCATTCAGGAATCGTGCAGCCTTGGACATGATGCGTAGGAGTAAGTCCAAGACTGAGGATACAGTGGCCAGTGGGATGAAGCTGGGTAAGGGTAGTCACCCCAGCTGGGCATCATGTTACTCTACCTATAGGCAAGACACGTTCTGGGGCCACTCGTGATCGTTTTTTTGATCCAACAGTGCATGTTGCTGGTGCAGTGAGGAAACCTAGGATGGGGTTTAACTTTGTAAGTTTGTGGCTGGTTGTATACTAGTATTCGGTTCATGATGTAGAACGAGAGTGGTACTTGGACAAAAAAGGAAATAGAGATGCAAAAGCAGGAGGGTGTAGAGTCACCACCTGCTGCTGTAGTTGAGAAGGAAGAGAAGGTGAAAGCAGATGGAGTCCCAACAGCTGCTACACCAGCGATCTCCTTGGGTGTCACAGTTAGGATTCATCCCAGAGAGGCCCCGCCGACAGTGGTAAGCTTAGGGATATGCTGTTGATAGTAGTGGACATGGTTTCCCTTCCAGGAGTGGTGGGATCAGATAGTAATCGATGCTGGCGGCCCTAGTAAGGTCATATCATCTTATATTGAGCATCCTCCTCCGGCCCGTTCTGCGGCTCAGCCACACAAGCAGGAGGTAGCATGTCTGTATGGTGAGCTTGTTGTAGTGTAGTAAGCAGGGTATGGCTTCATTAACACCGGCTGAACGTAAGAAGTTGAGGAGATTAAGGAGGAAGGAGAAGGCTACTAATATGCAGGATAAGATTAGGATGGTAGTTTCTGGTAGTGGAACTAGTGTTATTGGATTTTCTCTTTTCCATAGGGTCTCATACCGCCACCACCACCGAAGGTCCGCATGAAGAACCTCATGATGGTATTGGGTGATGAGGCTGTCCAGGATCCAACTGCTGTGGAGAAACGTGTTAGGGCTGAGGTGTTTATAAGGTCTCGACAATGGGGGTACTGCTACTGGTTACTTACAGGTTACTGCTAGACGGGAGGCACATGAGAAGAGGAATGAGGAACGTAAACTACCACCTGAAGAGAAGAAGCTGAAGAAGGCAGGGAAGTGGATTAACGCTCCTGAAACTGAAACACAAGTATGTTACTGTGTGGTCCTGGTGGTAGTGGAGGAGGCCATCATATTAGGTACATGTATCAGTGTATAAAGTGAAGGATCTGTCATCTAAACGACATCAGTTTAAAGTAGCATCTCATAGCAGTACCACACAGTGATGGTGATCATTGCACGTGTAG
>NW_003207716.1:0-968 GCF_000006405.1 Perkinsus marinus ATCC 50983 | reverse complement strand
TAGCCACGGTCGGGAGAGATCAGTGCATCCTTGAAAAGCTGAAGGAATCCCTACGACTCGAGAGTCGGATGTCGAGACCCCCATTCTATCGTCCCGACAACACCAGAAAGTCCGAGACGCTAATCCGGTGTCATTGAGAGAGAGAGCCATTGAGGATCGCCAGCTGCAAATGTCGGAATCAATCGAAAGATGGGCTTCCCACTCCAACAAAGGGGACATTTCTCCTCTCATGCCCTATCTTTCACTTGACAATGCTCCGGCTAACCGGCAGCCAGCGATCATCCATATTCTAGTATCGTGCTTCCAGCCGCCACTACCATTGTGTGGAAGCTGTGGCCACCACGACCAACAGCCCATAAGGCTGCATCAGGCCAGCAGCCTCGGTTGGAAGCATGCAAGACGCTCCCAGATCATCACAGTCCTCTTTTCGTGACCGTCACGGCCAATTATGAAGATGCTTGTCGAGCCAGCCACGACAATGCATCAGCATCGGCCGCATACTTACGGGATGTGACTGGCTCCTACAGCTGTGGTCTGGCGGACGAGATACTGACTCTTGCACAAAGTCCCCGTCATGTCCGCCGAGCGAGTTCGGCTAGCACCGAACCACAGCTCAATGGGTATACTCGTTCGACAGACGGTGTTCTCGAATGGATAAGGGAGCTAGCCCTCAACCCATTCAGCCGTAACCTTCGCGGGTTCGACACCTCGTGCCGTCGACAAAAACTGCTACGGTTGCGGTCTGTCCGCCTCTCTCTCACCCTTCGTCTGGACAGCCCGTGATCTCGTAGTGGATTTTGTGCGAGGTTGATAGTGGGAAAAATACAGCCGTAGGTCGTATTGAGCCCTATCTATCAACCGGTCAAAATCCATCGAGATCTGGCTCATCGGGGAACTACCTTTCCCCGATCCTCGTGGGACAACAAATTGTGCCACACGTTGATATCCTTCGCACGCCCAACGAAACG
>NW_003200557.1:0-1399 GCF_000006405.1 Perkinsus marinus ATCC 50983 | reverse complement strand
CGTCGGCCGCGTTCGACGAAAGCTCCGATGTCTGCGACATGAACTTGTTAAAGTCGACGAACGTGGTCATATTCAACCATAAGCAGTCGAACATTTTCTGCGGGGGGACCAAACTTGCCGGTAGGCCGCTGCAACCAAGCTTCGTCGCCAACAACTTCATAGATGAGGTCAGCAGTTTAGATTGCCGCCGCTTCTGAGCAGTAGATTTGCCAAGCAACGGAGTGGAAGACTCACTGACGTCCCTCTTAGCTCGGGTTACTTGGACTAGTAGTTGGTCAGCTGCCTCATCTCTGGCGGCCGCCAGGAGAGACGCAATCGTGCCCTTCCAGAGAGCTGGATTTTTCCCCTCCGGAACAGGTATATTAGAGAGAGAGGCTGCTATGAAAGCTGGTGAGAGAGAACCCACAGCCCGAGCTGTACCAATGTTACCAGAGATTAGAAAAGCATACAGGGCACTGGCTACTTCTTGATCATTACATACGGAACCGAGGATCTCTCGGACTTCTGGATAGTCTTGTTCAGGTGCTTCGTCAGTCATTGAGAAACAGGGGAATTGAAGAAATCTCAAAACTGAAAATCGTCAGACATCTGGATGGAGCGCGGAACCGTGCATTGTACTGTAGTGATTATAAAGTACCCACATTACACCAGAGGCTAAACACGCTGTGCTCAGACACGCGGACCGGTGTCCGGGTAAATACACTGAGGAGACACTGGCTCACTCAGGTGCAACGTCAATAGGACGCAAGGGCTGTGGGCTAGCTTAGTCTACACATCTGACCAAGATGTACACACGAGGCCCAAAGGTGCAGCTTGCCGGGCTAGCCCAGTCCGGTAGGTCGGACATTGGCGGAGTGAGACCCAGCCTAGGGACAGAAAGGAAGTGTTGACTTGAAGGCTAGTCACGCAGTGTTCTTGACACGCAGACCAGTCCCCAGAGGTCCTAGGCTGAGGAGAGAGGCTCACTCATGTGGGAGCGTCAATAGGACGCAAGGGCCGTGTACTAGCAGTACGCACGTTACCCAAATTGAATAGATCTCGCTGTCTCCGTGGACCAGGCGAGAGGGGTGACTTGAAGTCTAGTCACGCAGTGTTTAGACACGCAAACCAGCCTACAGAGGTCAAGCGATGAGAAGTCATTGATTAACTCAGATTCCGAGTTGAGAGACGCTAAACTAACAGACGAGAGGTGGCCAAGGTTCACGCGGGTCGCAGAACCGCACTCCCTTCGTCGATGAACAAACCATATCCGACTAGACAAACTCAAACTCACAGAGCGGTATCGTGAAACACTTGCACCCTCTGGCTAGGAGGCTAGCTGAGATCAACAGCACACAAGTACTGTCCCCGGGCCGTCGCGGTTTCATCATCGATAAAACCCTGCGGGATTGACCTCAGC
>NW_003215611.1:0-925 GCF_000006405.1 Perkinsus marinus ATCC 50983 | reverse complement strand
TACAGTGTATTGATGAGCCAGATGTGTTTGCTATACAGTCGCAATAGCGCCTGTGCTCGTGCTGGAAGGGGAAGGAAGCCGTTAAGCTGTGGAGTGAGCTGTCCTCACGCGGGCTAACTCCTCAACGTCAAACCCTCTCCTCTGTTGTACGTGCCTGTGAGGCCGCGGGTGAGTATGAGGAGGCAATTCGAATCCTCAGTAGCATCTCAGACTTATCGGCGAGAGCCGACGACGGTGTAAGAATTGGAAATAAGTTCGCCAGTAGCCGTCCCGAGCAAATCACTGTTGAATATAGAGATCTGCTCTGCGATCGCCTCGAGCTGTCCCTCCATGAGAGCCGTATAACATCGTCTGACGGGAGCATTGGAGTCGCTGACCACCGAGGTGGGAGAGTCTTCATCAATCATAACCTCAGCAGCACAGTGCTGCCGACGCCCAAACTTCTCCATGTGCTCAAGCCGAAGCCTGAGGAACGCTCTGCCGCACTTGAGGCCATCGAGCGTTTGAAGGGTGTCCTTGAGTCAGTCGGCTTTACGTGTGTCGAGTACGGTGCTGCAGCTGCCGGCCTTGCTCTACCCAATAGTGACGTGGACGTAACGCTCTTGTCGAATGGTACCCCATCTACTCAAGCGTGGCTTTCGAATCTGTCTGAAGCCGAGAAGGAGACTTATCCACCTCGGGAGATCGCCCAAGCTCATCTGCTAACTCTTCACCGGACCCTCAACGAGACACAGCAGTTCACTGTCGTCGCTACAGGGCTCGGCGGGAGAGTACCTGTGGTGACCATTGTTCACAACCCTACGAGCATAGTCATGGATGTGACATTCAAGAATGCTCTTGGGTGCAGAAAGAGCATCTGGTTAGCTCAGAAGGTAGAAGCTGAGCCCCAGCTCGCTGATGCTGTTCGAGTCGTGAAGCATTGGAC
>NW_003206434.1:0-1642 GCF_000006405.1 Perkinsus marinus ATCC 50983 | reverse complement strand
CTATTACGCCTGGGCTTAGGGTGATGTTGAGTACACAAGGGTATTCCTATACTAGCAGTGTTTAGCAAAGGAGGAGAACTCTTTACGTAGAGAAAGCATTGATTACTTATTAATACTTTTTAATCAATCCATTGCTCGAGTATTATACTCTTTGCTACATTAACATCGGGAAAATATGCACATGTTCAACTACGTGCATTGGTGACAATGCGAGGATACTCGGAGAATATTAGGACATGTTGTTTGTTGTTGTACACCTCCAACCGAATTCGTGTATAGAACTCAGCTGAGGAAAGCGAAGACAAATTATTCCAACACCGCTCCACCTTGGATCAAGCATCACCGTGTGTTGTTAGTCGTATACGCATCCTCGCAAAGAAGCATGGGGCGGCGAGTCCGAGGCCGCTGATATTGAGAGCTATTCAAGAGCAGTCTCCAAGCAATGCCAGGCGGCAATCACAGGCATCTTCGTTAAGCAGTGGCAGTAGAGCTCATTTTGAATGATATTAGTTTATTCATGCACGTGCTGCTTGAGTGGATGTATGATTTCTAAAGACTGCCGTGGATTGTGTTATTGGTCATTAGGATTTTTAGGGTCGAATCTAGTGGTGCGATTGCGGAACAAGTGGGCGTCTTCGGTCCGCGCCCGCCAGATAATCGGGTATAATTCCATGCCACGCGACTTTTCAGCGCCGCGATTGGTAATCTCCTGATGTACATATCGTCGAGCAGGTTGCAACATGAGTAATCCTATATAGCCACAACCTCAGATGAAATAACCTACCTGCGAGGCATTAACCCGAAATTCATCAGTTCACACGAGTCCACAACAACTGACTTCATCATGATCATGCTTCTGGATAGAGCAAGACACGATTACGGAAGATCTTAGATTGATGTGTCTAAGAGGCGGCGACAATTGATGATGATACAGTGCAGGAGGCTTTGGGGTTACCATGTTAGTAGAGGAAATATCCCAGGCATGGTACACTATGAGTATCCAATCGAATACTCTGTTGTTGAATTATATGGGAATAGTTTGGATATATTAGAATACTCCTGAGGAACAACTCTTGTTACGACGATGATCGAATTCAGAGGCAGAAAGTGGTGGAACTCAGTGACAACAGCGATGGACAATCCCTTCATCTGAGAGATATGGAATATTAGGAAATGATATTGAGAAATCTGGGCTTTGGGGAGATTGAGGGGAGAAACTTCCACGCCGATGATGAGATGAACATTTAAATCAACTGCAATTTTGGAAATTTAGAATAACCTCTGTTTGTAAGACTCAAACTCAATACATATCATAGTTAAGAATAGAGCATCACTCTAATACTGAATCGGGTCTCTCATACATCAAATTATATGCAACGGAGTATCACTCCGCTTCTATCGATGAAAACAAGATGACTAGAGAGGCCCAGTAAGTCTGATAAGGCTAGACAAGTGTAGTGATTACAAAATAACAATTGTTATTGCTTTTTGCTGAATATAAGACAGTTAATTCTGGTGGGCCTCAACGTAAGCCATACCTTTCTCCACATCTCCCTTCACCTTATTGACAGTTTCGATCATCCTCTTTTCTTCAATGGACTTAAGTTGTCGATCGGCTGTACACCTTCGATACCCTCGGGAC
>NW_003210300.1:0-2038 GCF_000006405.1 Perkinsus marinus ATCC 50983 | reverse complement strand
CTTAGGAGCAGCTCATACAATGTTTCAGAGTGCTCAAAACTATTCATCCGAAGACTGTGCGGATGAGCATCATCTATGGAGTTTAACCACTGTTATGAGAAACACTTGTAGGAGCCAATCGTGTGATCAGTCGGGGAAACATATACGTCCGATAACTTCCACCACTTGACGTTAAACGGATGAAGCTCCCATGACCTACCCCTGCCCTCGCATGCCTCCAAGTCGTACACTCTTCTCGAATTGGACAATACTTCAAACCTGACTGAGGCCAATACTCTACAACCACTGACGAGAATGTTCATGCAAAACACTGCATTATGCGAAAGTGTGACAGATGCACAGTAGCCTACTACCACCACTACTACTACTACTACTACTACTACTACTACTACTACTACTACTACTACTACTGCTACTGCTACTGCTACTACTACTACTACTACTACCTATGGGGCTCCCTTTCACTCGAACTGTCCAAGTCCACTGCACGCATCTAAGGAAAACAACTTCATGGAACATTACGAACCCCCCCTATTCATCCAACAGAAATGTGCTCCCATGACTCTCCTCTTCCCTACATCTACTATATGCTCACATAGTCAGTACTAGGAGATCAGACTACAGGCCAACACTGCAATGATAACACCGCGAGGTGCTGGCGGCTAATACCCCCATACATATATTCCAACACTGCACTCACTATAATGCCACATTAGAGTTTTACCCGTTTTACGTGAAGTAGCGTAAAACTCGGTGAAAAACGCGATATTTGCGCTACACAGTAGTCCTGAAATATGTTTTTCACAATTGTTTTTCATATCGCGGGTGAAACTCCATTGAATACTTCAAAGAAAGTTCTAAACTACTCCTATCACTGAGTTCGACTGACCAAAGCTATCCCCCCCAGGACCACTCACCGTCCCCTTCCTCGCCACACTAGCAATATGTGAATGAGTCACCGCTACGCCTCGTCGTACTTCCTCTATAGTGTCATCTAAATGCTTCTTAACAACACCAACATTCACCATCTCTCACTACCACTTCTTTTAACCCCAGCTAGATCAAAGGCCTTCTTAAATGGCCCGTCCTTCTGTTTGATAACATGCTCTACCTAAAACACATCGCCATACAAACTGAGTTCTCCATTGCTCTTAATGGAGAAGCCGAGAAGAACGCCAAAAACCCCAAGAAAAAAACACCAAAAACCCAAGAAAAACCCGAGAAAAAACCCAAGAAAAAACGCCAAGAGAAAAAACGAGAAAAAACACCAAAAATATCCAAGATAAAACGCAAAGATAAATAAACAATATAAAAGAATTCTCCGAAACCACGCCAGAGACTCCTTATGAACGCTCACAATAAACGTTCACAATTCGTGACAGCGAGCAAGAATATAGGAACTACTGTTATTACAATAGTGTCACCATCAATGGTAAACTTAGGGTGAGATGAGTCCAACTCCAACACATCGCCTTTCCACGCCGCAGTAGTAGTAGTAGCACAAGTATCATCATCAACCACTAACGAACAACAATAAGAAGACACCTCTAAAAATCGCGACAGACCTTCATTCACCCCTCGCCCTCCCTGTGGAGCTATACCATGACCAAGCCCTGGAGGGAAAATATGGGCATTCTGAGTGAAAACAGCAATCAATGTTAAATATAAAACAATCGAATAACCAGTCAACTTTCCCTTCGAATCTCACCACGAATGTTTATTTCAGCTCAGCACGTCCAGCACACATTCGCATTTACGTATACAAACTGTTATTTGTAGGGAACGAACTAAGACCGAAACTAGTGTGGGAAAATATGCACATGGTCAAACACTACGTTTGTTGGCGACAATATAGAAATTCTGAGAAAAATTTTGTTGAAATTCATATAAATCTACCATAATGAGAAGCTCCTGAGCTCAGTTGGGAAAAGCGAACATATATTCCTACTCCAACACTGCATAGAAAACTCCAGAGCTCAGCTGAGGAAATCGAACATATATCCCTACTCCAACACTGTATAGGAAACTCCAGAGCTCA
>NW_003213809.1:0-1613 GCF_000006405.1 Perkinsus marinus ATCC 50983 | reverse complement strand
GAGATTCTAGCTTGAGTTGCGTGCTGCACAGGACAGTAATGGGACACCCATTATGGGTATTGGATCGCTTACACTACGTTCACAGGTTACACCTGTGGCTCCCACTTCACTAGTTTCCTCTCTGTAGCTTTGCTTATCTGTCAAGTACTTACCAAGCGTAACACTTCATATCCTCAGTTTGCTCCTTTGCTATTTTATAACTGAGCCCATTTAGACATTTCCACTATAGCAAAACATAGGTAGATGGAAACGATACACAGATGTACGTCACAGCTGTTGTTTGCTTACATGTCTGAGCATATTCATTACTATCTACAACGCAACCGAGGGGATAACGGAGCACCGGAAAGTTACATCACCATATCTCAAGATGACGATCATACGGTTTGTACTTATCATAGAGATGACGAACTCTCTCAATATACATGGCATGATATCTGATTAATATTTTTAGAACTACCTCAAGACTTATCATAGCTTACTTATCCACTTCTTCCCGACTTGGATTGGGTATACATGGTAAATGAAGTGGTCGGCCATAGACTATCTTCAACCTCTCCCTTTTAGGAAGTATTGGACATAACCAATATCCTAATCCCCATACCTAAAGTATTCCCTCTTACATCATCACTAATATCATCTCGATCATAGTAGCACTACCGCTGGGAGTTGGAAAGTACCACTATTAAGCCAGAAACGGAAAGCCCACATCCCTTGTACCTTAATGACAACACTTTAATAATAATTACGACAACATACAATAAATACATTAGAGAATGTATCAGTCTCACCAAAACCATAAACAGGGGTAAGGGAATACCCCTCACGGAGAGCATAACGAACGAATCCTTTCCTGATCATAATAATAATTATTATTATTAGCCATTTCCATAACTACTACTCTTCATTAGCATTACCTGCTATTATTAAGGTATATCCTATCAGTACCAGGACATGTAATAGTAGCTTCATGGAAGCCTCCAGTTATGAGTACCTAAACCAATAATCAATTGCGGTTAATAACAAATCATCATCATCTACACCTACACAGCTCTTGCCTGATTCTAAGAGTTGCTTAAATTCCTTTCGTCCTGCACCACCAAATTGTATACCGCATAAATCAAATAGAATCTTCCAAGTTGGGCAAAACCACCTCAAAGAGATCATGATAATGATGATAGTAATAAGGGTTATTATTATTACCGTAGAAAGGGGGATGCAACTATAACAGGATAGTTATGAGAATGATGATCTAATTGATGGAATAAGAAACGTATACTTGAAGTAAGGCCAATGGCAAGAGCACCATGAGGATGATAACAGAATATGGTATGATCTTTCATTGGCTTATCTTGGAAAATAACATCAACACCATTAAACCAATATTCACAACCACGTAATAGATAGTCTCTAATAGCATCACCTACAATGAAGAGACTCTGTTGCTGCTGTTCATGCATTAAATATCGCCACCGCTTCCTCCCTATAACTAATATTACATTGAGGAAATTGAATAAGCATAGTCGTAGCCCATAATGTGAGTAGTATGCCCAAAGTATTCCAATAACTCTTATACAGTGTACTACAAAGATGACGACGACCACGATGATGAT
>NW_003213967.1:0-1555 GCF_000006405.1 Perkinsus marinus ATCC 50983 | reverse complement strand
TACCTTGGGCGGGCGCTTTTAGCTTAGACGGAGCGAAGTAGTTCATGACTGACATTTTTGTTCATTCTGTTCATTGCTCAGGGTCATGCCAGCCTCCTCGAGTTCCTCAGGTTGACGACTGGCACCGTAGTAGTGATTCGCTAGAACTTCTAGATAACAGTTCTAGTTCCATGCCATGAATTCAAGGAATTATGGTATGTTAGTTCTTAAAATAGTAGAATTCTCGACGCCCGCACGGTGGGGCCTAAATTGAAAAAGCCCTGAATATTAATTATTCATTATTAGGAATGGGTTAGAAGTAAGATTCGCAAAACTTCAGCCTTTAGCTTGCTCACGCTCAAGAGTACTTCCCTCCGAAAGTTTTTCCCTTTCCAAATTTTGGCCGCACCGTCCACCCGTGTACTGTATTGAAAGTATTGTTACTATCAATACCGCCAGTTGTTTTTACAGTTGACTGTCCTCTCTGTGTGATGTCCCCCAGTCCAGTGTATAGCTCGTTGGTGCTTGCGGATAAGGAGCAATCACCAGACTCTTTGGATAACTATTTCGGAGTCTACGACTTGCACAAGGCAAAGGACCCTCGCCTGGTGTCGGATAAGAGCCGGATACTCTCCAACGATACGAGGCCGACCAAGATCGAGAACGACTTTTTCGTTGGTAGTGCGCTTGTGATGCACAAGACAATTGACGAGACCATGCCATCGCCGTACGAGGCGTATTTGGCTCCGAAACAACGGTAATTATTTCGGGGGTACTTGTGTACTGTGCTTTATGTAATAATATATTTTTCCTTGTATGTTCATCTTCATATTCTGCAATTACTCAACGTCTACACTAGTATCGGATGAATATCGCATTGCTCGATATTGTTACCATAACAGGGGCTAACATGGGGAGTTGTTTGCGATCAAATATCAATTATTTTGAGCAGTCTTAGGATCGTTATTGCTTTGTTATTTTAGACGTTGGGAGTTCCGGTGGCAGGGTATGTTCAAACGTCCTGTACCCCCGAGCGTCCAGTTCGGCGCTGAAATCGACTTCGACCTACCAGAGTTTGGCTTGGCGACCAGAACCGCGGTACGTATCGTGCTTTCAGTCGCAACAGGTATAAGCAGTGCTAAGGGATACCCACTCGATTGTAATTACGATGGAGCTTCCACACCTGCTCCTGATAAGAGCGGAATACCACAGGACAAATTCCATTTTCTTTTCCCCGTTTACTGTGCGGATACTATTCTTTGTAACGAGCCTGATGATCCTAATCTTCCAAACATCTGCCAGAGGTCAGACCTCCTGGGTAAAGTGCCTCGTGACCATGTCATAGCCCCTGGCAAGATCTATACTTTCTGTTACTATTCAATGTACTGTGACTTTGCCACTTGGGATGTTCGGAAGGTTTTGGGGGCATCTGGTACAAGTCTGAGCCGGATTATCGGGCCGCAGCCTGTTCATATAGTGATGAAAGATATGGAGTCGAACGAGTACTACTTTGATATGCTAATTGGCAATAAGTGTCTATCACCCTGGTGGGAGTCGATCGTACAGTCTGGGAGCG
>NW_003215529.1:0-1968 GCF_000006405.1 Perkinsus marinus ATCC 50983 | reverse complement strand
CAGGATGAGATTCATCCGATGGAGTATCAGAGGCCGCGAGTGTATGGTAGAATACCATCAGAGAAACTTGGTTGAAATGTGCGTTCCCGTCGGGAACTTTCCGATTCGGTAACTTCTTAGAAACTCCGAATTTCGAGATATTCGAGTTGTCACCGCGCCCGTGGTGAGCGGGGCGATATCTCGGACCATGAGCGGCTCATGCCGCCGCTGACCGGACAATCACCGACGCCGCGCTAAGGCCATTCTCCAGTTCTTCGTGCGAGAATCCGGAGGACAGTACACTTCATCTGATGGAGAACTGTGCACTTCTGGACGATGCCAAAAGAGCGACGAGGATGAGCCCACTGGGATTCAGACAGACAGAGGATTCAGCACCTTATCGAATTTCAAAGACTCTTATCTTAGTGCTCCTCTGTCACGCATACACTGTGTGTAAATGGCTGCTTGATCATCAGGCTCGCTTTGCATTCAGCAAGAACTCGCGATCGGATGAGGTCTCGCAGTTTTTCGACTTCATCCGTGGCGTCACGCTATCACGTGTGTATAGCACCACCACAGCAAACACGTGGAGTTCAGCGTGCCACATCTTGCGATAGGTGACCGCTATGCGGATCAGCCCCGCTGTACCGGTGTCATGTTCCACTGAGGGTCTCATGATAGACTCACTGTAGCCCTGTCAGCTGACAACAAGGGGTAGTTGCGAAGGTTTGTCTCACACGATGAGTGAAATCTAAATGGATTGAGTTCAAACTAATCCAATATAGCCTCCGGTTAGATCGGGACATGTTAGGCTCCACGTCTCAAATGCAGAGTTTTCTGCGTGACGCAAGCATGCGTGAAATCTTTCACATTGTTCCTCGAGAGTGGCGGCGGTTTCGACATGTCTCTCCCTGAGATTCCCGTTCGTTAGAGTTGATTGCACTCGATGCGTTACATCCTCCTCCTCGTCATTGTCGTCGTCGCTGCCTACTTCAGTGAAGCAGGTCGACTCGGCTGTCCTCCATCTTCGGAGACGAAGAATATGGCAACCTATTCTTGGAGGCAAGCCTACTGGACTGGTCAGGACACGACCTTCATAGACTTTTTCAAGTCCGACGTATCGAGGGAATACAACCGTGGTGATGTTTACCTTAACGTGGCCGATGCCTCCAACGTGGGCAAGATTATCCACCCTGAGAGACTGGCCGAGCTTATCGCCAACTTCCGCAAGGTCAGCGGAAACTCTGCAAGGTTCTATCTTTTCTATGCTCAAGGTGGTGGCGACGATAAGAAATGGGTCCCCGATTTCGTTCGTGTCTTTAAGGAGTTCATCCTCAAGTACGGCAACCCTGATATGGGTAGTCTCGGTATCAGCTTCCAAGTCAAGCTTGATCTTGCTACGTGGTACAAGATATTTGATGCTTTCGATGCGCTCGAGACTGACCCACAGTTCAAGCCCTACAACATAGTCCTTGATGTTACGATGAACTATTACAACACTGACAGGATACTGGTGGACCAGATTATGTTCAGGGCTGATCACGTTACTCTGCTTACCTTCGCCAACACCTCCCCGCGACTTATCAACTTTTTCGTAGCCTTCCTGACCAAAATTTGTCCCAACTGTAACAATAACTACTATCCCAATTACAAGGCTAAGATCACTTTTTTGGCCGAAGGTGATTGCAACTCGGGAGCCTGTAGTAAGACGTCGATGTGTGCTTACTACGGTGATCGCCTTACCGACCCCAAGGGAGGTATCCTCTACGCTTACAATCAGCTTTCGACTGCTCTCGACTATGTTCGTGATCATGTTCTGTCTAAGGATAAGTTTGATCACTTCTTTGAAGCCGGTGGTACACATATCGGTCTTAGCTCCTTCTCGTGGGTCATGTGTTACTACGGCTCCGAGTCGTGGCATCAGATTGGCCTACAAAAGTGTATGTCCGACTACCACTCCGCTTCACAGATATGCCGTCAAGGTTAAAT
>NW_003209811.1:0-1925 GCF_000006405.1 Perkinsus marinus ATCC 50983 | reverse complement strand
AGCATATCATTTCTGGAAGACAGGAAGAATCTCCTCAGAGTATCCCTAGCTCGTTCACGTTTGACCTCGCTAGTACATTTCGTCTCAATGACATTGTAGAACAACCAGCAAATAAGAGGAACGTCAAGCTCATACGTGTCTTCTAACACCCTCACTATAGCACTGCTCTGCGAGTAGAACTCATAGCCTGTAGTGTCACCTAACCATGGCTTCAGAACATCATAACCAACATATTTGATGACACTAGCAGGGGTATAACACCAAGTATGATAGGAGAAGTTCCAATACCTTTCACCATAATTCAATAAAGACGATAAAATATGGCATTCACTGCCAGCAACAGGGGGACGACGTCGTAGAAGAGCATCAGAGATCCCAGACACAGAACCAAATTCTTGATTCCGCTCGTACCTTTGTCCTATAATCATTCACCATCGTTGGCTCCTTTCGTGCTATTAGTAGTAGTAGTAAATCCTCCGCTTCCAATCGCCGTGTACAAACCCAAACACACAAGAGAAGAAGGAGTAGATTTGCCAATATAAACAGTACGAGTGGTAAATCAACTACAAGAAAGAATCAAGCAATTGATGTATTTGATCACACTCTTCTATCATCTGAATTCTTCACTCAACTAAATCACTCAACTCTATAGCTAAGCTTGAATCCACAGCTTGAGGTGAAGCATCGTGGTAGAATAATTCCAAGATGCCAAGATTCTGTGACATTAATGCTGATGCTGATGCTAGTGCCGATGTTATTGCTAATGCTGTAGTTGTCAATGATGATGCTCTGTTGTCGTTGTTGTTACTATCTTCTTTAGTCACTAAAGTTATGTGTGAAGGTTTTCCCCTCTCTTGCGATGCCCGATAGAACGTGACAGTCGGTGGAGCACTCAAAGGATGTGAGATCGCGTATGATGAGATCAAAGGCACGCTGCTGTTGTGGATCCATGCTGAAGTCGTGTAACTCTAAATCATGCGATATGGGTTTCTCGTCATGCACGGTGTTGAGTCCAACTAGATGGTAAGGGACTGTATAAGATTAGGATTGGAATTCAAAGAGGATGAAACGGCTGGTGAATACATGAATCCATTCCCCCTTTTTCTTGTGAGGTTCGCATCCCCCCCTTTTTAGAGGTAAGTCAGATAATTATTTAGCTTGGGCTTCATACCGCGGGCCTAGACCAAGCAAAACGCTACTTCAGAGCTCAAAGACTTCGAGTTCGGCCCAAAGCTCCACAATTTGGTCCTAGTTATTCGGACGAAGTGGTGATCATGATACAAGGTTATGCTGCGGGTATATACAGGCATCCGACTGACTGAGTTGACCAGCACGGTCGATAAGGCGGCCATAGGCCGCCGCCGGAGGCTTGGGCTGAGTAGAACAACCTTGGTGATGCAAGACGGCATATTCTCATGCGCGCCCCGAAAATGCTCGCCGCGCCCCGAAATTTCTCCTCTTGCCCCTAAAATACTCTTTTTGCCCCGAACATGCTCTTGCGTGCCCCTAACTTTTCTTTCGCCAGATGCTCTCCAGGACGTCTTGCCATCGATAATAATACCTTGTGTGGCATTGTATGCAGCATCATGGTTAAGCTCTCAGTCTAATTCGAAGTCGAATTATAATGTCCATGACTGATACGGTTCAAGTACACACCTAGATTCTGTGAATTATAGAGTTGGGGAGCGTGGACGAGATTTGAGGGTTCATGTCAGCGATTGCTGAACTTTGGTGTCTCGAATATCATATCCATGGCTATTCTGATACAGTTCAAACATACACCTAGATTCTGTGAATTATAGAGTTGGCGAGCGTGGACGAGATTTGACCGTTCATGTCAGCGATTGCTGAACTTTGGTGTCTCGAATATCATATCCATGGCTATTCTGATACAGTTCAAACATACACCTAGATTCTGTGAATTA
>NW_003202398.1:0-990 GCF_000006405.1 Perkinsus marinus ATCC 50983 | reverse complement strand
AACCCCAGTTCAATCCGGGTAGTGACTATAATTTCGAGGCTTTTCAGCGATCTACACGCAGCTTTGATATTACCCCGTATCTTCCATGATGAGCTCATGAAATCGGCTACGTCTTCGCCTATTGGCGCCAATGTCACCGAGCAAGGAACAAGCATCAACTGGATAGCATATAGTATGTATTATCTGCCATAAATCTGCCTTCTCTATATAATGTCCATAGTCGCTATCGTCTAATGGTTAGGACGTCACGTTGTGGCCGTGACAACCCCGGATCAAATCCGGGTAGTGACAATTACTGAACGACCATCGTTCCGTCAAGCTGGTAATCACCTGCTTTCGAACCCATGCGCAACTTCCAACACACATAACCTAGGATGTTCGAAACCATGCGAGAAGATCCGCCCACATTGCCAAATTACGAACCCGATGTCATGCAGTGTCATGCATAGAGAAAAAATAAACATGAGGTTTGCGTTCTTACTAGGACCGCCACAACCACTCGGCCAAACATGAATGGAGATTAGAAGCATATGTTTTGTGCTATGCTAATCTCCTAGCTGTTTGCCCCCAGACTTTGCCCAATCAGCGGTAATGAGTTGCTTTCACTCAACAAAACACACAACCATATGTGGATAATCCTACTCTCTCTTTTTACGCAACTTCTTTAATATATTTTTTCTATTCTTCTTTTTTTGTCATCCACAATAGTCAGCAAAATGATCATCAACATCATCATCATCAACAATCTCGCTATCTAATAGGGAGACCATCCTTTGCCACCCTTTCCCTTCCCCTTGCTGCTTCCCTTCCCCTTAGAGCTACCGTACCACCCTCTATAGCTGCCGTAGTATCCTTTACCTGCCACACACACGAATGCACAATAATCTATCCTAACTGCTACCGGCCTTTTACCCTTCCCCCAGCCTTTGCCGCCCTTAGCGTTATAGCCAGGCAGATTGGTGCGCTTCTGCAGAACCTTCAGTTGTCGAC
>NW_003203653.1:0-979 GCF_000006405.1 Perkinsus marinus ATCC 50983 | reverse complement strand
GATGCCACTGGCTGTACAGATGTCGATGTTGATTGTACACCCTTGTGACTCGTCGGAATACATGCTGAAGCTAACGGTACAAGAAGATCGTTGGTCTGCCAACAAGCGATCTCCAATGAATTGACCCCTTTGAGAACACTATGTATTGGAGGCCCCTCTATGAGGAGCGAGAGTTTTGCGATCTATTCAGCGTGTCAGATGGGAAACCATGTGTGCCATGAAGTCAATGGGGCGCAGAGATGGTGGGACAAATCTCAAATTTACTGGTCTCGTGGCCTAATGGATAAGGCATTGGTCTTCGGAACTAAAGACTATGAGTTCGAGTCCCATCGAGATCGTCTCCACGCCGGGAAGCGCCCATATACGGATGCCACTGGCCGTACAGATGTCGATGTTGATTGTATACCCTTGTGACTCGTCGGGATACATGCTGAGGCTAAGGGTACAAGAAGATTGTTGGTCTGCCAACGAACGATCTCCAATGAATTGACCTCATTTAGAACACTATGTAATGGGGGCCCCTCTATGAGGAGCAAGAGTTTTGTGATCTATTCAGCGTGTCGGATGCGAACTCATGTGTGCCGTTAAGTCAGTGTTGCGCATAGTGACGAGATAGTGGGATAAATCTCAAACTCGTTGGTCTCGTGGCCTAATGGATAAGGCGTTGGTCTTCGGAATCAAAGATTGTGGGTTCGAGTCCCACCGAGATCGTCTTCAAGCCGAAAAGTGCCCATATACGGATGCCACTGGCCGTACAGATGTCGATGTTGATTGTACACCCTTGTGACTCGTCGGAATACATGCTGAAGCTAACGGTACAAGAAGATTGTTGGTCTGCCACCAAGCGATCTCCAATGAATTGACCCCTTTAAGAACACTATGTAATGGGGGCCCCTCTATGAGGAGCAAGAGTTTTGTGATCTATTCAGCGTGTCGGATGCGAACTCATGTGTGCCGTTAAGTCAGTGTTGCGCATAGT
>NW_003208216.1:0-1172 GCF_000006405.1 Perkinsus marinus ATCC 50983 | reverse complement strand
ATTCAAAAGTGTGTTACTTTAACTCAAAATATCATCTTATCGATGGAAACGTTCATGCAGAAACAATCATGACCAAAATAGTTTCGGATCCACTATACATGGAGTTGATAATACCTCCAAAACCTCAATATATGTTCGCTTTCCTCAGCTAAGCTCAGGAGTTTCCTATACTGTGTTGGGGGAATATATGTTTGCTTCCTCAGTGAGGAGGCAATTTGCTTCCTCACTCGAGTGAGGATCCCTCACAAGTGAGGACATATCCCTCACAATCCGCGTAGAAGTGTACATAGAAACAACAAAAACTTCCCGAGGCTTCCATACTATCACCAACACACGTAGTTAACCATGTAAATGCCTCCCCACGCTGTAGCTATCGGATGAGTCATTCACATAATCAATCCCAGAGTCCAAGATACTAAGAACACAACCTCCCTCTAGACGGTACGTGTGGGTTTGATAATCGTTAATTCTGCTTTCGGTGTGCCATAGTATAACAATACTGGATTTATTTACCTTTTACTGCAATTTCACCCATAATATGAAAAACACTAATGAAAAACTACATATCGCGAATATTGCGTTTTTCACGGAGTATGACGCCACTTCACGAAGAACGGGCGAAACTCCACTGCTTTCAGCATTTACTATAATCAGTAGGATAGTTCAGCAGTCCTAACCTGTTTTCAGATCTCGTTCTCAAACTGCATTCATCGGGAAGAGTTGATATATATCGCAACTTGATATTTTCAAGTCCAGTTCCCAGTTTCACAACTGTTAATGATTTACCTATTGGGATAACACTTCACTGGATATAATAGCAGGGGAATGCCGTAAACCGCAGCTTGATGATACTTGATCAATGTGGAAAATATTCACCATAAGCTCAGCTAAGGGATTCCTTCACCCGAGAAAGACACATTATGTGCTACGGGGGGTTGGGACAGCGATCGTTGACGATGCACCAGCATCTCCCAGAACGATTCATAATTGGAACACCGAGCCAATTCTTGCCTACTGAAGTAAGACCGACCCAGGCGCAAATTCACGACGCGAATTCAAAACTCAACAGCTGGGCATAAAGAATCATCTTAATCAGATCCTCAGCGTTACGATCGCATGTGACATCAGACTCTGACCATCGAAGTCTGATGATCATACCTTTACATTCACAA
>NW_003206202.1:0-815 GCF_000006405.1 Perkinsus marinus ATCC 50983 | reverse complement strand
GCACACCACACATACCTGCAGAATTGATAACGAAAAAATTCACCAAACACGTGGCATACAACAAACTCTGCAACTTTTCCGCGAAATACTAGTAATATCAACCTCATAGATTCATCGGAGTTCCACCCGTGATATGAAAAACACTGGTGAGGAACATATTTCAAGACCGCGAATATCGCGTTTTCCTCCGAGTTTTACGCCACCTCACGTAAAACAGGTGAAACTCCATCACATATTAATATCAACATACCGAAATTCCAACTACTAATATATACAGGATGATACAGTGCGAACAACAACCAAACCGTTACTATGCAAAGTAATATTTTTCAACACCTTCAATTTTCGAGAGTTCGAAAGTCAACTTTGAGTAATATCAACATGATAACGACGTGAATCGATTGACACCAACGTTTTAGAAGCGTTCCGTAGTCTATATTCGTATTACTCTAGAATTGGAAATCTAGATATGCATTACTGTTTGGTTCACACAGTAATCTTTACGTATACGAACAGCTACATGCGTAACACAGATTCACCGGAGTTTCACCGGTGATAATAAAAACACTAGTGAAAAATATATTTCATAAACTACTGCATAGCACCAATATCGCGTTTTTCACATGGAGTTTTACGTCACTTCGCGTAAAAACGGGTTGTGAAACTCCAATGTTAACAGACCGTAATTCGAATCATCAATGGAGTTTCACCACCCGTTTTACGCGAAGTGGTGTAAAACTCGGTGAAAAACGCGATATTCGCGGTGATATACAGTAGTCGTGAAATATGATTTTCACTATTGTTTTTCATATCAC
>NW_003215152.1:0-1264 GCF_000006405.1 Perkinsus marinus ATCC 50983 | reverse complement strand
CACTGGATATTCAAGGTGACGAAAGCTTTACTGCGGCTCCAGACGGCTACCTCTACTACCGTAAATCCATCGATTCGGTCTACCGCCTCCCGCTAGATGATCTAGCTGGCTCGGGTGAGCTTTACGCTGGAGGGTGTGGCTGTGGTCTGGCGCCTAATCAAATATGTACATCGGGCAACGGTAACCTTGTGAACTTCAAACCCACTGGAGGCATTGTCATGCAAGACTACTTTGAAGGACCTGACTTCCGCTTCCTTAACTGGTGTGGAGATTTCTGTTCTACTACCACTAGTGGTCCTGTGACTAGCACTACTACCGCTTCAGCTAGTAGTCCTGTGACTAGTACTACTACTGTTTCAACTAGTGGTCTTTTGACTAGCACCACTACTGTTCCAACTAGTGGTCCTGTGACTAGCACTACTACTGTTCCAACTAGTGGTCCTGTGACTAGCACTACTACTGTTCCAACTAGTGGTCCTGTGACTAGCACTACTACTGTTCCAACTAGTGGTCCTGTGACTAGCACTACTACTGTTTCAACTAGTGGTCCTGTGACCAGCACCACTACTGTTTCAACTAGTGGTTCTATGACTAGCACTACTACTGTTTCAACTAGTGGTCCTGTGACTAGCACTACTACGGCCTCAACTAGTGGTCCTGTGACTAGCACTACTACGGTTTCAACTAGTGGTCCTGTGACTAGCACTACTACTGTTTCAACTAGTGGTCCTGTGACTAGCACTACTACTGTTTCAACTAGTGGTCCTGTGACTAGCACTACTACTGTTTCAACTAGTGGTCCTGTGACTAGCACTACTACTGTTACAACTAGTGGTCCTGTGACTAGCACTACTACGGCCTCAATTAGTGGTCCTGTAACTAGCACTACTACCTCCTCTTCATCTGGCCAGTGTTCGGGTGACTTCTGTGTTGCTGATAGAACTACGTTTCCTAACCTCCTCCCCGCGGGCCAAATAACTACCGAGTCTTTCAGTTTCACTGACTATGGTGCATGGTACCTAGCTGGTTACTCTAGTGATGATGGTATCCGTATGCTTTGGAAACTCCAATGCAACCAATGGTTACCTGTTGCCGAGAAAACTCTTTCTAATATCGAGGCTTCGGGCAACGATATGTTCGTGTTTGGCATCAGCGAAGGTGAAGTTGGTGTTTTCTACCCGAAGAATAACAATGCTTATCGTATAATAGCTCCGGCGGATCCTTCCAAGGAGTATACTGGAGTCACCTTTGATCAACGCTCGAA
>NW_003214929.1:0-2338 GCF_000006405.1 Perkinsus marinus ATCC 50983 | reverse complement strand
TCCCGGCCTGACTGCGGTAGTCGGCCCTTTTGTAATAATGATAGAAGTGCTCACTACCTGAATGCTGACGAGTTAGAAACCAGGTAAATGCACACGAGATTCCATATCGTTGTCGAGCCGCTCGAGTAGTTCATTGTCGAGTACTCTTGGCAGGGGGAGTTCAGGGATGAGTTTCTCTGATGGGTATCTGAAGCTGTTTGTAACGTTATGGATCTCAAGTATATGTATATGACGTTAGGAAGGCTCAGTACGAGATCGAGCATGAAGTTGATGTTATGATGACCACTGAAGGCCCTGACCAAGTAGAGGCCGAGATGGACGGCTTCGGTGAATATGTTACTAAGAAGTGGCTAATTGTGCATTACACTTTCCTCGGCGAATATCAGAATGGTTATTCTGATTGGGGTTATGCGCAGGTTGGCTATGGCCCATCTAGTGAGTGGCTCCGTCACGCTGGCTTCCAGGACTTCCAAGCCACTCCAGAGCAGTCCACTGAACTGGAGCGTCATTACAAGAAGACTCAGAAGAAGGCCGATAAAATCCGCGACTCGGCATCGGATGCGTGATTGATGCAGTCCTGATCTCAATCTATAGCTATTGGCATCGTTTACTGCCCATCCTTGAGTGACTCTGTTCCGAGTTCTGTATGGATGGCTGTTTGTTTAAACGATCAGCTCATCCGATGCGTCCGTGAGGCGCTCAACTAAGTTCTGTTCTTGCTATGTTCAATGCCGATATTCAGGCCAACTCTCGCTATGTAGTGGAAAATGTTTCTCCAAAATTTGGAGTCCAAATGATCCAATATAGGTGTTGAGGTTTATGTAAATGTTGAACAGTAGCATCAACGCGATATACATACCGAATCGGATAGCCCTCAGACGGGATCTGAGATTGTTTTGCAACAGGGGGAGTCTGAGAGACTGGTAGTGAACATGTTCATCGCGGATAGTTCTGCCCTTGTAAGTGATCGCCCTTGACCAGTGATACCCGACACTTAGTTCTGTGACCTTGAGATGTGACACAAGTAAGCCGCTGCACAGGAGTCCTGATTCAGGACCATGTCATGATCGTGTGCACGGAGTTGGCAGTAGGGAAGACGGCATGTAACGATGGAATAGATAGCGGAGTCATTACGCACCTCTCGACAAGCAGTGAGTGTGACAAGCCTATTGACCGTACAGATGTATGGTGACCCATCCGATGCGTCGATGAGGCGTTCAATTAAGTTCTGTTCTTGCTTGATTTAATTCCGATATTCAGGCCAACCCTCGCTATGTCGTGCAAGATGTCTCTCCAAATGATCCAATATAGGTGTTGAGGTTTATGTAAATGTAGTGTAAATTTATTTTTGATCGGTCGGAGTGGTCTGAGAGACGCAAGAACTCCTGGACTCCTGCGCCCCCGCTTGGACCAGAGGCTCTACCACGACGAATTTAAAATATGCCGGCTCACAAGCATTTGAATATGCGGGCTCGAAATTTGGAAGAAAGAACCGCCATTCACAGTGAGATAGTCAGCTACAAAAGCTCGACTGACGTGAGAGCAAATCCTCAAATCAAACGTTGAATTTCAAAGGCCTAGGTTATCGTCCTGCTTTTGCCGAAAAAGTAAAGTATCAGGCTTCGAGCTCGGTCTTCGATGAGGATGCTCCGTTCTGACTAGTTTTTTAGATATTAGTTCAACTAATTTAGTTGTTCAGTAATATCACCGACGTCTTTCGGGGGGCTTGCCTTTCCAACAAGCTGTGATCCATCCTAAAGACTCGTATTAACTTGATGTTGTATGATGAACCGTCAAGTTAGTGGAGCCTGACCTCATAACCTCATGGAGGTGGTGTTCTTAATAGGAACTTCTTATTCCACTTTTTCAATTTGAAAATTTCTAACTAGTTAGAAAACTGTTGAGCAATAGTGAATACATTCCTAGTATTGCGGTACACACCGAATCAGGTCTGCCATACGAATGTGAGACAGGCGCGAATGGTTTGTTCAAAATGCCTTAGTGGTACGGCAATGTTACCGTGGTAGTTCTGTGTAATAACTGGACCAATACATAGTGATTAGTACCAGTGGCACTGTACTACCGCAGAACTATAGTGTCACGAACCACGACGCCGTCGTAACGACGGCAAATCTTCGTCAACACTTCTCTCAAAAGTATTCCTGAGTTAAGTCACTCAACGAGACTAGCTAGCACGGTGCTAGTAGCACCTACTGATCAGCCCCACCGTAGTATTGATGAATAGTCTAGGCCAGTCTGACTAGCACATGATAACACCACTGAATATTTTACATATCTCTTGTTCGTGCTCAGTTCATGTGGATCGTGTAACGCGATT
>NW_003216299.1:0-1878 GCF_000006405.1 Perkinsus marinus ATCC 50983 | reverse complement strand
GACGCCGATCTCAACTCGAATAACACAACATCCACAAATCGGGAGACACAGGGGTTGGGTAGAACAACCGAATCATCAGGAACTCTTCTCGCTCTCACTTGGTGACACCAACGGTGACTCTGTGAAATCTCCGCTGTCGATGCCTGGCTTACTACCTGATACCGACAATCTGTCGAGGATCGAACTAAACTACGGGTCACTCAGAAAGGTTGCGGTCATTGATTTGGTTCCCACCAGTAGAAGCAGTCGTCCCGTCAGTCGTAGAGGCTGCGCGACGCAGTGCTGACCTTCGGTAGAGTACAACCCCACCTAAAGTTGTGGAAATGAAGACCAATTGGAAGGCTCACGATGGCTGTACCGATGATCATTCTGAGGAGGACTGACAGGACCAGTACCCAGCATACGTTAGACTGGAGATGCTCAGGAGATGCTATTGCCTGGCCGAATACCCACAGACCTGCAGCGTTGCCCATCTGAGAGGGAACTCATCGGTGGGCAGCGCGAGTCGACCAATGACTTACCGTGAACACAGCCAAGAGATTGGCTATAAACTTTCCTCGTTGATTTGCTGGGAGGACCTGTCAAGGATGAGGGCAGACACAACTCCAACTTTTCCTACCATTTGCTGGAGGGAGTTGAAGAATATCGTAAACTGATTGTTGGCTGCAATGACCAACACCCAGAGGGTCGACAACAGTACAGCGTAGGCGGTGCCAGTGGGGAAGAGTGGATAGACCTGAGGGGAAGGAGGTGGATTCACGGAGTCACCGAGGAGATCGATAAAAGGCGGCGACATTCCACGGTTCCCAATAGGTGCGGACAACAATAACGAGAAGAGCTGACCATGACGCAGAAGATTGAGAGCATCCCCGTGGTGATCTGTGCAGTGATGCCCGATACCAGACCTGTGAGGGCAGCAAATCGATGGTGACACTATTAAGCGGCCATACTACCAGCATAAGGATCGCTACTGAAGAGGAAGGCGCTGGCGTTGGACAGAATTGGACCGATCACGCCGCCCAACGACACCTAAAATATTACACTCAATTGAGAGGGGCCTTGAGCCTTAACAGACGACTACAGTGCACCTACTACGCAAACTGTGTTTGATTTTTTGGAGTGGATGATGCGGGCCAATACCGTTCTCTCGAAAATTCCGAAGGCGTGCATCACGCCACGCTGGTAAATAGGATGCCAGGCCACGTCGCGTGATCTAGCACACTATTTACCAGCCTGCCATTTCTAATCAATTACCGTTTACAATGGATACTCTAAGCATTATAGGTAGACCCGCCGACCCACCAGGCTTGCTAAACTCCTCCAGTTCACAGGATCCATCTGCCTCAACATCACCGGTATAGCTGCTGTTTGGAACGGATACACGAACACGTTGGTGAGGAGCGTATTGAGAACAAGTACCTAAGAGTAGCCTTCCACAATGCGTCAGCACAGCGCGCGCGCCCTAGTGATCGATATGGTAAAATGCTCGAGAGTTAAACTCACTCCGAGCCTGGGATCTCCCAAGGACTTCACTCCCTCAAACAACTGCCTCAGAAGGCCTGGTCTTTGGCCTCCCATCTCTTTGCTGCTTCCACTGGAAGATTCTAATACGCGTAAGGTGATGCAAGGGTGATAGTGCCGACTTACCGTCCACTTGCACTGACGATTTCACCGTCACTACGAGAAGGTAGAAAGCAATACTGACATAGACTGATGCCGAAAAACCAAAGTACCTAATGTTGATATAAAAGATGACCCTCTCGGGAAATTTTACATCATGAAAAATCCAACAGCGAACGGTGTGAGGTAGCGGCCTATTTTATCACCAGTCAGCTCGAACGAGTTCACCATAGGGAGCTCCGAGCGGGACCGGACGAC
>NW_003205140.1:0-1936 GCF_000006405.1 Perkinsus marinus ATCC 50983 | reverse complement strand
GCATAGGTTGTAGTAGGTTATCCTAGTGTGAACTGACGACATCGTTGCTGGGCCAGGTATCTCGGAAAGGAGCTCCACTCAACCGATTTACGATTATTACGAAGCTGTGAGTTCGGAGGATTGACTTGGACAACCAAAGAAGCAAGTCGACCAGCATTGAAATCGAGTTATGCACAGCCTCAAACGACACTATGTTACTTCTTATTAATGCATCATTCACATGAAGAGCATAACCCTTCATAACGGCTTGTTCTAGGCCAGAATAACTCAATTAAAAATAACATGTGCGGCGTTACACCACGTGGTCGCTCTCACCACCCGCGACCTTCGACGATGATCGGCCATAGTCATCCAAAAGCTCACACTTGGTTAGGACCTGAACACATAGCCATCTGGCTCAAGTTGATCCTTTGATCTCTGCATCTCTCTCCCAACATGTCTGTGAGTCCGACCGACATCGCCAGCCTCCGTCAGCAGATCGCCGACCTCGCGAATATTATGTCTTCAAAACAAGACGTCCAAGTGATGAAAGGCTCAGATGGAAATGTCTTGGGCATCCAGGACTGCTTGGTCTTGATTGAACGAAAAATAAAAGCCCTAGAAGATAAGACGAATATGAGTCTGTCAGCCCTGAATGCCAAGATCGAGCACACAAACGAACGGGTTGGTACTATCGATGCAAGAATGTCCGACTACGTGTCAAAGCTCAATGACAAGATCGATAACCAATCACAGATGATGAAGGATATGTACAGTCTGATCTCGAACATGAACAAACGCGGGGAAAACCAGGTAGGGAGATATGAGGAGACAACGAGCGTTCTGCCGAAACCTCGTGAGAGAGTACCTGCCCCCGTACGATCGACACAGTGGTCCTACACAAAATTCGACTATAAAAATAATGCTAAAGTAGTGGTATTTGGTGTCCCGGAGGCTGATACGACGACAGAAAAGGAAGATGGGACTCCGATATTAAAACCAACAGTCAAAGAACAAGTGGAGAGTGCACTGACTCGAGCTGGAGCAAGATGTGCTACTGATTCAATGCGTACAGCCAAGAGGCTCGGAGGCTCCGAGTCGGAGCGTACCGGTCTGATAGAGATTTGGAATCTAGGCCGAGGCCAATCTGCATACAATTCGCACAGCCAGATGTGGCAAGTGAATTTGTGAAGGCTAATGGTGTGAACCTCAGGAACCAAGGGCTGGGAATCAAGTGGTGGAGGCCTTATAGACCGAGAGCCAGTCAAGCTACGGAAGAGATCAGCTCCATGGCGGCCAGAATCGATGAGCTAGCGAGATTGGTGAAAAATCACAGCTTATCGGCGGCAAAAGGAGTAGACGGTACCACAACTGGTGAGGGATCGGATTTTACGCAATAAATACCAGTAGATGCACGGAAGATAATGAAGTCTCGAATAGTCAAGTAGTCTCCTTCGTACCTAGTAATGAAGCTAACAATAGCGACCATTTATCGCCATTTTCAGCAGCTGTGCGAATCTCTGACGGCACTTTCCTAGATCATAGCATAGACACCACTGAAGTAGTTTGCAACCAATGTACCATTCCATCTGTAAATGATTACTCCTTTTCATCCTCGTCTGATATCGTAGAAAACTCATTTCGATCTCCAAAAAGAATTATAAAAGAAAATAAAAGAGGCCACAGATGTTCGAAAGAAAACAAAAAGAAAAGTGAAAAGAGGGGAAAGAGGCCCATCAGAAAAAATGTTGAACTCCCAACTTGGGAGTCCCAAATCGACCCCATAGTAGTGTGATTAAACACAGATACACTCCGGCAATATCAACCGAGGATGGCAGCCCTAACACAACAGCCCGGAGAAGATCACAAGACAGTGAATGCAGAAGCCAGCAACCATTACTGCAGCACAGGAGTACATCCAGCGTGGGAACACCAAATGTCCAATCACCGAGATCAA
>NW_003208731.1:0-927 GCF_000006405.1 Perkinsus marinus ATCC 50983 | reverse complement strand
CTGGGATATGGTCATGGTTAACGTACTGGTATTATCCCTTACTTCGCTGAGTAGTGGTAGTAGTAAACATTCTACTACTACTATTACTGCTGCTGTTGAGCCATAGTGGCGTCTTAGTATATAAGCCGGTAGCAGTAGGGAGGGCCCATCTGGACATCATCCTTAAGGGCGTCACCCCTTTAAACAGCATGCTGGTGGCCATAGTGGGAATGGGATCCAAAAAAGAACCGGAAGTACACCGTAGTGATGTTACTTATCAATCAGGCCCACAGAAGGAGGTGCCAGAGGTCTCTCCTAGATAGGTTCAAGTGTCGGGATTAAAGAACAGCACGTGTAACGCCATGAAAATGAATTTAGCGCGCGCCCGATAGACTTCAACATCATTATGGAGGTTGTAAGAAGGGAGCTTTTCTATGCAGTCTGGGGAGGGGATAGTCACATGGTCAAGTACAGGTGTTGGTGACAGTGTGAAAATTCTGAGGAAATTTCGGGAAATTCTGGTTGGTTTCTGCACACTTCTACCCGAATTCGTATGTAAACTCTTATAATTAGTGAGGAAACTCCCGAGCTCAGCTGAGGAAAGCGAAAATACATATTTTCTCCATACGAGTGAAGTTGCTATTGTTTCTAGTCACTTTGCCCCACAGTGGAACTCATTGATATCAGTTGGTTTTATAATTATTCCCTTTTTTTGAGTAGAAGTGATTCTTGTGCCAATCGCGGTTGTTTTTGTCACTAAAATGGTATTAACTTTTTTGATAACAACAGATTCCTGGTGGAACTAGGAAAGTTATATGCAGCTGAAGGCATCAACTGTGTATGGCTGCAGACGAAAAGTAGCAATGGTGTGGTATGAAAATAATCATGATAAATGCAGGGGTAGAGGAAAGCTCTAACTGTACGGTGAGGGCGACTAGAAGTGGTGGA
>NW_003210456.1:0-952 GCF_000006405.1 Perkinsus marinus ATCC 50983 | reverse complement strand
ATACCACCACAATCGTAACTCACTTGCCGCTCCAAAAGTCACTGTCGCTGCCCTTGATAGCATTACGTGGCCTCGAAATACCACACTACGGAGATATAAATGAAACACCATTAAAACCAACTAAGCCCCACCTGATGATAGAGGTTCAGAGAGTGAATCTGAGCTCGGTCGTGAACATAGGGTAGATCGAAAAAGTCCCCATTGAACGTGACGGTGATATGAGGTCTGGTCCGCAGTAGTAGGTCGAAGAAGGCCACCAAGAGCTCCTTCTCATTATCACAGTTGATACACTCAAAGAAGCCTTCAAACTCTGACAATACACACAATTCAAAATTGACCACCTACTCTGATGATGATAGCAACCTCACCTGGTCTTGGCGAGTATTCAAAGTCTTCAATATAGCCATGAACCTCCTCACGATTTACTATTAGGTATCCATCCCCGTCCACCATCACAGAGATCATCATAATTTCATCCTGAACTCCAACAAGTCCTACCCACCCCGACGCCTGCTGACATTACTTGTTGTGCATCAGGGAACTTCAACGGTGCCTTTGAGGTCTCAATGTCCCATGCTAATATTCTCAGTGGTGGTTTCATAAGGAGGTCCTCTTGAACCGTAAGGGCTACCATACCCTGCATGCTATTCGACACCTTATACCACTTCCCACACCGAATATTGCTATCAATGCTCGTACGCACAGTCTGACCAACAGAGCGATTCCAGAGGCAGTAGACTGAGGGCAGCCCACATGGATCAGATCATATTCGAACAACCCAATGATACTATCCATCGGATCGGCGCCACTCCCTATACCATCCTGATCAAAAATGACATACAAAAATCGCTTCGCTCCGCTAACCCCACCCCTTCCTTGAAAGGGTCATTATCGTCCAGATGGTCAAGATGGCTGACCCTCAGCTTGTTGGCTTTCAGTATGCGCTCCAACG
>NW_003200597.1:0-1289 GCF_000006405.1 Perkinsus marinus ATCC 50983 | reverse complement strand
CAGTCGACATCCCGGAGGGTGCGCGAGGAGGGCCCGATCCATTTGAGAGATCTGGGCCGGCATGCATCGGGGTGCTCAGTCCCTGGGGCCCCTCCCAACTCTAAAGATGGCGAGGGGTGGAGCTAAGCTCTCTCTTCATTGTTTGGTGGCTCTTGGGACATGGGTGCATTGGTCGCAACCCGAGCCGTGCACTCAAGGCACTTGGCGATCAACCTCCTGTGTGGGCAAGACATCAGGGGTGTGCCATCCGCGACATTAGAGATCGCGTTCTCATGACGTTTCGGATCCGCGGGGGGTGTCCAACCAACCACCTGCCCCCATCGCCTGGCTCAGAGAGACATCCCGGAGGGTATGCCAAGGCGATCCGGTGTGGAGCTTGCCACGCCACCGGCACGGTCCGGCCTTAAGGGAGTCAGCATCAAGTCAGAGGCCCAGAAAGAGAGTCACCGCAGAGCTTCAAGCGACGGAGGAACCTAACTATCCACACACGCGAAACAGCCTTCCACAGATTACACTGCTGCTGCCCCTTTCCTGAGGTGCCACAGCGTCGCGCTGCCTCCGACTATCGCCGCGCGTCGTAGGCCTTGGTCGCTGGGAGTAGTAGTTGTAGTGGTTATGGTAGTGGCTGAGCCGCTAGGCAGGCACCAGCGAGACGCTGATGCAGGTCCGCACTGAGGGGTCCTCTTATGGCTGAGAAGAATTCTCCGCTTCTCGGAGATTCTTCAGCCACTCGAAGGTCATCTTTGCCATCTTCAAGAGTGGCGCTCGATACCGCCGATCGAGGACTAATTTGTAGTCGTACTTGGGCATCACCTGGAGCAGCCTGGAGTCTCGTCTCGCGCCATCCAGCAGAGGACAGTCTCTGAGGATGTGCTTGACGTCTCCATCTGCATGCCCACATGGGCAGCTCGGGTCTGGTCGTAGCCCCATAGTGTGGCGATGATGGGGTGTGGGGGCGTGTCCTAAAATTAAGGCAGAGAGCTCGGGTGATGACTTACCAGCCTTCAAGAATCTTCTGGCATGGGAAAATCCCCAAAGGAAGTCCCGTACGCTGGTGCCCAGAGTGGCTCGCTTCTCAAGCCACCAGGACCTTGTGTCCTTCTCCATCTGGGTCTTGAGCATGTGCTTCACATAGGAAGGGGGAACCATCATAGCGGCACCGCGGTCCAGGGGGAAGAGCTGTTTCCGGCCGGTGTTGGCCAGCTGGTCCACTGCTTCGTTCCATTGTACTCCTTCATGGCCCGGGCACCAGTTCAGCTGCACCTTGACGTGTAGGCTGAGATGGGCGA
>NW_003211114.1:0-1514 GCF_000006405.1 Perkinsus marinus ATCC 50983 | reverse complement strand
TCCCGGCAGGGCTACTACTCGAGACCACCTCGAGAGTCACGACAGCTTCCGCTTGTCGTTCTTTACCCCACCATCCAGCCACTAAGGGAGTGACTCAATCATGGTGTCAACCATGTGATATTGTTATCAACAATTCGTTGACGTCCCAATGGTTCGGACCCTACGCCATAGGTCGGTGCTGTAGGGATAGCGATCCCAGCCTATATTTGACCTGCCACTTCAGGGCGGCACATGACTGGGCCACGTTGGTTCCCTACCAAGTCCCAGTCAGTGCTTAAAACACAACATATTAAGTGAAACCGCACAATGATGGAAAAATTAGTCTTAAACCTGCCACTTCATACACGATATTCGATGAACCTGAAGAAAAGAAGCAAATGGATGAAAGGAAAGAACCAAGAAGACTGAAAGGAAGAGAGAAAGAGGAAAAAAAACTAAACACCGTCACACCCAAGATAGCTCGTCTGATGCCTAACTAAGAGTGCTTGAGGGTTTCCAACAGGAATTCTCAAGCACTCTGGGGGAACTTTCTCTGTTCTTGGGTGTATGTTCCGAAGGTGATCAGACTGGATCACTGCTTTAGCAACGACTTGACGTCTTGCTTTTCTCTTGAAATTCCGTCATCTGTCTTTCGGCTATCCGTGAACTTGCTCTCTTGGGAGACCTTCACTCCTCGGCCGAGAATTGAGCTCGGGTCTCCTGCGTGACAGGCAGGAATACTAACCTCTATACTACCGCGGAATTGAAGGTGGTTCAATGTCTAAATAGTGACGCAAATTACCATTTTCAGCTACCAGCGCACATCGCGGCGGGCGTGAGTGGAGAGAGAAAGTTGAGTAATTTTTTCGAGGCAGCAAATGATTCGCAGAGTGGTGCAAAAATCAGTAAAGAAACGGTCGCGCATAAATGTGTGAAACGCCCTTGTCCAGAAATACCACTTCCACGGCCGAGAATTGAGCTCGGGTCTCCTGCGTGACAGGCAGGAATACTAACCTCTATACTACCGCGGAATTGAAGGTGGTTCAATGTCTAAATAGTGACGCAAATTACCATTTTCAGCTACCAGCGCACATCGCGGCGGGCGTGAGTGGAGAGAGAAAGTTGAGTAATTTTTTCGAGGCAGCAAATGATTCGCAGAGTGGTGCAAAAATCAGTTAAGAAACGGTCGCGCATAAATGTGTGAAACGCCCTTGTCCAGAAATACCACTTCCACGGCCGAGAATTGAACTCGGGTCTCCTGCGTGACAGGCAGGAATACTAACCTCTATACTACCGCGGAATCGAAGGTGGTTCAATGTCTAAATAGTGACGCAAATTACCATTTTCAGCTACCAGCGCACATCGCGGCGGGCGTGAGTGGAGAGAGAAAGTTGAGTAATTTTTTCGAGGCAGCAAATGATTCGCAGAGTGGTGCAAAAATCAGTAAAGAAACGGTCGCGCATAAATGTGTGAAACGCCCTTGTCCAGAAATACCACTTCCACGGCCGAGAATTGAGCTCGGGTCTCCTGCGTGA
>NW_003206185.1:0-5700 GCF_000006405.1 Perkinsus marinus ATCC 50983 | reverse complement strand
TCTTGAATCCTCCATTCAAGGAGCGGGAGGATGATGCGAGCAATGTGATTCAATGTTGTTGTTGCCCGCTTGTAGCACAATGAGGAGACTCAAGTGCGCACGATTTGTGCATACATGTTGATATGACGTAAGATAGCAAGAATTAGTCTTGCTAGAATCACTCGGAGATTCATTCTAACGTTCTAGTCGAACCAATGACAGGAAGTGTCCCATTGTTCAATTCATTATACCATTTCTTTTACTCATGTCAGATAAGTGGTACTGCCATATTTGTCACTATTTTAGGGTAGAGTTGGGTCTGAGAATCGAGATCTATGGCTTGAGTGAAGCCCGATACTCGAGTCGAAAACTGTTTCATGAGCTCAAAACAGTTCCTTAACAACAAATTTGTGCATGTAAGAACTGTTTTTCAAATATAAACTGTTTTGAACTGATTAGTTTATGCAACTAACACCTGCTTCACAAACACGGAACCGTTTTTAGCAATGAGATTATGCGAATGAGAACTGTTTTTCGAGCACGAAACTGCTTTTTGGCAAATAGTTTACGTCCGTACGCATTGGTAGTTCGACAAACAATTTACGAGAATTCAATTTTATTTTCTCACTTTTCATGTACCTCGTCTACAGCTGGTATGGTCAACGCGAAGCATCGCATATATCTCTTAAACTGTCCAGTTACATGAATCGCGCATGCATGGTTACTGTAGATCCACCTTGGGAGAGACTGAAAACGCAGAACTCCATCTCAAGAATCGAATTTGAATGAAACCGGAAGTGGAGCAAGGTTGGGACGAAACTCCTGAGTCACCAGTTTGATGATGATCCCCACTTCGCGTGGTAGGATTATCTATGTATATATACACCAGTTTGATGATGATCCCCACTTCGCGTGGTAGGATTATCTATGTATATATACACCAGTTTGATGATGATCCCCACTTCGCGTGGTAGGATTATCTATATATGTACATCAATTCGATGATGATCCCCACTTCGCGTGGTAGGATTATCTATATATGTACATCAATTCGATGATGATCCCCACTTCGCGTGGTAGGATTATCTATATATGTACATCAATTCGATGATGATCCCCACTTCGCGTGGTAGGATTATCTATATATATGTACATCAATTCGATGATGATCCCCACTTCGCGTGGTAGGATTATCTATATATGTACATCAATCCGATGATGATCCCCACTTCGCGTGGTAGGATTATCTATATATGTACATCAATTCGATGATGATCCTCACTTCGCGTGGTAGGATTATCTATGTATATGTACATCAATTCGATGATGATCCCCACTTCGCGTGGTAGGATTATCTATCTATGTATATGTACACCAGTTTGATGATGATCCCCTGATAGTACGTATCAGGCTACTCCGCGATACTGAGGTACTGTCACTATCACTGCTACTGTACAACGATCGTGTTTACAATAGACCGCGGAGGACGGGTCTCCTGAGATGAAGGGTAAGTTGCAAGTTGGGCACTTTGTAGGAGTATGAGGTGTGGTGGCAGATTATGATGGGGGAGAGGAATTTCGTCTGTTCAAAAGGGTGGAAGGCTCTCTACTCTCGGACCTTACTCTAAAAGGGTACATAGTAATCACTTCCCTTGTCGTTGTCTACACTGCTGCTGTTGGTAAGGTATACCCGGTGTCACTAAGTGCTACATGAAACAAGACAATAAGGTTCAATACGGCAATGATGTGGGCACATTCGTAGGCACTTGTATACGGCTGAGATCGGGGCTGCATGGCCGTTGTTTGTAGGCTCGTAGCAGGGAGTGGGTTTTGGATACTGATGGCTGCAGGATTATCACTTGGGCCAGGCCCATCGAGTTCGCAATTATATTCCTATGCTGGCCATTCCTTGATTGGAGTATAAAAAAATATCATTATGTATACTTATAAACCATTTTAGGTGTTTACTCGTTTGCCTCTACTACAACGACGATTCGAGTATACTACTCTGCAACACGTCTTGTTGCCGAGAATGTTGAGGATGCTAACTGACGCTAACGAGGGTGTCCCCACTAGGATTCGGTGTTTGATCATAAAATGCATTCAAGAAATGCTCCCGGTGAGATTACTATTTTCTCTCTGTGTGGAAATATATGAACATAAAAAATGTGAGAAATATGAAAAATATGAGAAATTATAGTTAGTTCTCTTGTACACTTCGTGTGTGGGCTTAATGTAGTGAGTGAATTAACAAGCTCAGTTGAGGAAACCGAACCTATATTCTCTGGGAAAATATGCACATGGTCAATTACATATATTGGTGACAATGTGAAAATTATGAGGGAATTTTGGGAAATTATTGTTGATTCTTGTGCATTTTTACCCGGATTCATATGTGAATTTTGTATAATTAGTGAGGGAATTCTCAAGGAAGGCGAACATATATTCCAACACTGCACTGAGGAGGGACGATTTTCCCTTCAGGTTCAGGCGCTGTTGTTGGTGCTCTGTTGAAGGCCCCTACTGAGACTACTGGCACAGATGGTCCCGCGCAAGTAAGTTTTGTAGTGTGTGAGAATATACAACTACATGTGTTGGTGACAATATAAAAATTTCCGAACTTGTATGTAATGAGGAAATAATTGAGCTCAGAACACTGGAGTTATGCATCGTATGATTTTTCACATTGCAGATCGTAGCAGCGTTAGGGCATATTTACGAGAAGATGAGTGAGAATCTCGGTGCGAAACTATCGGCGACTAAAGTAGGTTAACCGAGGGAAATTTGGATGGATTCATCATTGGAGTTTCACCCCCCTAGAGATGTGAAAAAAAACACTAGCGAACAAAATATATTTCACGACTACCGCGAATATTGGGGCTTTCACACAGTGCTACGCCACTTAACGTAAAACGGGTGAAACTCCAATATATGTAATGCATAAGACATCGCTCGCACTAGAGCCTTTGATGATATTTCTGGCCGGTGGACTTTGACACGCTTCTTATGGGGGCTCCTGTGGCCTCAGAGGCATCATCATCATCGCATCGGTGAGTGAATTGAAGAGCTTGCATAGTGTGGGAAAATATCTGTGTTGGTGATAATATGAAAATTGTGAGGAAATCTTGATGGTTTTTGTTGATGGTTTTCTACTCAAATTCGACTCGACTCGAGTTTCGCCTTCTACGTGGAGTTCATTTCCAGATGTCTGTGATATGCAAGGTGATATGCGATAGTGGAGGAATGAAATCGGTGATGAAGGGCGGTGGTAAGCAGATGAGGATATTGATGCTATATGAGGATGATGAGGATATGACTACTGCCTCAACCAGTGGTCCTGTGACTAGCACTACTACTGCTTCAACTAGTGGTTCTGTGACTAGCACTACTGTTGCCTCAAGTAGTGGTCCTGTGACTAGCACTAATACTGCTTCAACTAGTGGTTCTGTGACTAGCACTACTACTGTTTCAACTAGTGGTCCTGTGACTAGCGCTACTACGGCCTCAACTAGTGGTCCTGTGGCTAGCACTACTACTGTCTCAACTAGTGGTTCTGTGACTAGCACTACTACTGTCTCAACTAGTGGTCCTGTGACTAGCACTACTACGGTTTCAACTAGTGGTCCTGTGACTAGCGCTACTACTGTTTCAACTAGTGGTCCTGTGACTAGCACTACTACTGCCTCAACTAGTGATCCTGTGACTAGCACTACTACTGTTTCAACTAGTGGTCCTGTGACTAGCACTACTACTGTTGCCTCAACTAGCGGTCCTGTGACTAGCACTACTACTGTCTCAACTAGTGGTCCTGTCACTAGCACTACTACTGTCTCAACTAGTGGTCCTGTGACTAGCACTAGTACTGCCTCAGCTAGTGGTCCTGTGACTAGCACTACTACTACCTCAACTAGTGGTCCTGTGACTAGCACTACTACATCCTCTTCATCTGGCCAGTGTTCGAGTGACTTCTGCGTTGCTGATAGGACGACGTTCCCTAACCTCCTCCCGGCGGGCCAAATAACTACCGAGTCCTTCAGTTTCAGACTATGGTGCATGGTACCTAGCTGGTTACTCTAGTAATGATGGTATCCGTATGCTTTGGAGAATCCAATGCAACCAATGGCTACCTGTTGCCGAGAAGACTATTTCTGATATCGAGGCTTCGGGCAACGATATGTTCGTGTTTGGCATCAGCGAGGGTGACGTTGGTGTTTTTTTACCCGAAGAACAACAGTGCTTATCGTATAATAGCTCAGGCGGATCCTTCCAAGAAGTATACTGGAGTCACCTTTGATCAACACTCGAATATTCTATATGTTACCGAAAAGGCTACTGGGCAGATTGCTCGCTTCACAGGTCACTACTACGGTTTCAACTAGTGGTCCTGTGACTAGCACTACTACTGCCTCAACTAGTGGTCCTGTGACTAGCACTGCTATTACCTCAACTAGTGGTCCTGTGATTAGCACTACTACTGTCTCAACTAGTGGTCCTGTGACTAGCACTACTACATCCTCTTCATCTGGCCAGTGTTCGGATGACTTCTGCGTTGCTGATAGGACGACGTTCCCTAACCTCCTCCTCGGTATCGGCGAATTACCATTAGAGTACTGTTACTTTAAAGTGATCGGCCTTCCACAGTCGGTATCGGCGAATTACCATTAGAGTACTGTTACTTTAAAGTGATCGGCCTTCCATAGTTGGTATCGGCGAATTACCATTGGAGTACTGTTACTTTAAAGTGATCGGCCTTCCATAGTCGGTATCGGCGAATTACCATTAGAGTACTGTTACTTTAAAGTGATCGGCCTTCCATAGTCGGTATCGGCGAATTACCATTAGAGTACTGTTACTTTAAAGTGATCGGCCTTCCATAGTCGGTGTCGGCGAATTACCGTTAGAGTACTGTTACTTTAAAGTGATCGGCCTTCCATAGTTGGTATCGGCGAATTACCATTAGAGTACTGTTACTTTAAAGTGATCGGCCTTCCATAGTCGGTATCTACCCCGCTGAACAGCTCTTCTGTGCCCTAGTTGTCCCCATAACAGTGAGTGCGAGTTACAGTCTAACTAACATGAACCATGTCCGGCTCCATTCTAACTAACATGAACCATGTCCGGCTCCATTCTAGCTGATGTATCACATGCCTGGCTTCATTCTACTTAACGTTAGCCATGTCCGGCTCCATTCTACTTAACATTAGCCATGGCTCACTTCCCTTGTCGTTGTCTACACTGCTGCTGTTGGTAAGGTATACCCGGTGTCACTAAGTGCTACATGAGACAAGACAATAGGGTTCAATACGGCAGTGATGTGGGCACATTCGTAGGCACTTTTATACGTCTGAGGTCGGGGCTGGATGGCTGTTGTTTGTAGGCTCGTAGCAGGGAGTGGGTTTTGGATACTGATGGATGCAATTTAGAGCAGGTAAATAATGCATGGTGCCGGGATCGAACCTGCGACCCTTACTCGTAGGTGTTGACCATGGAGGCAGTAGACAGTACCCTTACCTCCTCCAATGACATCGTGGAGATCCTCAATGTGTTGGGCATCGAAGCCTGTAGGAAGGCTTTACTCAATGAGTTGCGACAAGTGATCAGTTTCGATGGCTCGTAAGTTATCAATGTCAAGATGCCCCTTTACTGTTCAGTTACGTTAACTATCGTCTGTCTACTGTCTCAACTAGTGGTCCTGTCACTAGCACTACTACTACCTCAACTA
>NW_003206073.1:0-1616 GCF_000006405.1 Perkinsus marinus ATCC 50983 | reverse complement strand
TCCTACTAGCTGTCTCCTCCTCTACGTAATCTACATGCTCCACCATATACTCCACAATTGGAGAATAATGGGTCAGGGCCTGAGTAGGAGGGACTCTCGAGCGGAGGAATAAACAAAGACAACAGAGCTCAGTGGTTTATCTCTAGCAGATCTCGCAATATCAGTGCTATAATATCACCACGACTGATGACGCTGAATCGGATTTACTACATCACAGTAGAACGTTAGTATAGTCATGAAAGATGAGAAGACTTGTGATCAACCCCGTGGGCATATTTGCTAAAATGAACACCCACACTCGAAAACCGATCTCGTATGAGTGAGTTATCCCGACGTTTCGCAGGTGAACCCATAGGGTCACCCAACTCACCTCTCCAACTCCGTAATTAGCGCATGCCTGAAGAAGATCGCCGAAGCTGGTCAAACCAATCTAAGCGTGATTCATAAGCACAACGGAATAGTAGAGCAGTACCCACCACATGGCCCATGGGCTCACCCCAGGTGAGACCCTCCTCTGCGACAGGCACACATGACTGTAGAACATTGATCATTGCCTTGGGATGAGCGAGTTGATGATTATCAAGTGCAGCGACAATAGCTGAGATAAAATGAAAACATCTGGTTCTATGGTGTAACGGTTAGCACTCCAGACTCTGAATCTGGCGATCTGGGTTCAAATCCCGGTAGAACCTATATTAAGCGAACCTCCTCTTCTCCCATTCAAGGAAATCCATCCGCTGAGTCTGTATCCTATGAACCAGTTGCTTCCAGGAATAATTCTTAACTATCCAGAACTGTTCTTAGATTTCGACTTCTATCAGCTTGAAGGAGTCCCGAGGCTCACAAAGCCTTCGTTACCAAGCACACGGTAAATATCAGCGTGCATCCCTATCACCTATCATCTCCTTGAACATATCTCTATCAGCAAAGGCTCGGATATTTTCTGCTAAATAGTCCGCACAGGCCAATATCACACGATCGTGGGCTGGGTACTACCATAAAAGTGATACACCACAAGTACTGTCGAACTTAATAAAGAGAAGCACGCCTACCTTATGCCGGGAGAATCCGATAGCCAGCGAAGTTACTAACTGCAAACTCAATCCTGGCATGAGTGATGACCCATCAGGCTGGAGCACCAACGTCGAGACCTAAGAGCAAACCGCCTTGAGAAATGCGAATAGTCAGGGACATCATCATCACAAGAACAACGTGCCAAGAGACTACTCCAAAAACGTAATCGAGGCGGATGTCGCGCAAGTCTCAGAATATCGAGCGACCCTCTTCACATGCGCCATGCACACTAGAGCCGTGATGTTACACCCAACCGAGCGTTTATGCCGATATTGATCGCGATAGTTGACCTTGCTATAACATTCCCTGATCACTAGGCTGCCAATTCCGCGGCCTCACCTTCTCAAAAAAAGGCGGATGCACATTTTCCAGCCGTCCATACGCCCGCAAGCCCAGCGTTATTTCCTCCATCGTCAAAGTCGGAGTTCTGGAAACCTACGCACCGGCATCACCCCTGACGGACTGGATTACTTACCGCTAACGCAAGACTGGCGTAGAACTTGTGAGCTCGAATGAAGCCCATCCATTGAAGACCGCCAGCA
>NW_003201067.1:0-3372 GCF_000006405.1 Perkinsus marinus ATCC 50983 | reverse complement strand
TCGTATCAACGAGAGAAGGGTCTCTATCTATCGTGGACAGTATGCTCAGCACGTCAGGGCGATACAGGAGTTTGTACGCATGAGCAGCTTGGCGCAGTGGATAGCGTGTTGGGCTCATAACCCAAAGGTCCTTGATCGAAACAAGGAGCTGCTATTCATCACAATACACTCGAGATGGTTATTGAACTGAGAGGTGCAGCTTATCGACTGCATAGATCAGTCTTACCGAAAAATTTCCACTAAACAGAGTCGGTGTTTTCGTACCATTCCGTGCGGTTGGCCCAACCTTGCCAGTTCAGGGGGAAAACAACGTTAATAAAGCGTTGTCCGTGCATAGAAAAGAGCTATTCACCTAGAGCAGAACTCCTTGCAGGAATGACGAATGACCGCCCGGTACCTCAGAACGCGTTGCGGAGATGAAACAACAGCCCAAATTCACGAGCCGCCGCATGCGGTTTCAAAATGTGCTTGCAAGCAGGAACTTCGATGTCACGAAAAAGTTGTGCAGCTTGTGCCGAGCTAGCTGTAGTATGCGATGAGAACCTTACCAGTTGGAGTTATCAACCGAGATAGAATGCGGCCTACCATGGGAGAGATATAGTAGCAGTTCGCGATCTCAGGTACGCGTTTAAGGCCTAATCAGACTCTTGGCCGCGGGATGGTTGACGACGGTACGTCCGAGAAGGGATTCAGATGTCCCTCTACAAGTATCACAGGAATACTCAATCACTACGTAAGTGATATGCACCGGTAGTCTAATGGTTGGATTATCTGCCTTCCAAGCAGATTGTCCGGGTTCGATTCCCGGGCGGTGCAGTTCGTATCAACGAGAGAAGGGTCTCTATTCTATCGTGGAACAGTTATGCTCAGCACGTCAGGGCGATACAGGAGTTTGTACGCATGAGCAGCTTGGCGCAGTGGATAGCGTGTTGGGCTCATAACCCAAAGGTCCCTTGATGGAAACAAGAAGTTGCTATTCATCACAATACACTCGAGATGGTTATTAAACTGAGAGATGCAGCTTATCAACTGCATAGATCAGTCTTACCGAAAAATTTCCACTAAACAGAGTCGGTGTTTTCGTACCATTCCATGCGATTGGCCCAACCGTGCCAGTTCAGGGGAAAAACAACGTTAATAAAGCGTTGTCCGTGCATAGAAAAGAGCTATTCACCTAGAGCAGAACTCCTTGCAGGAATGATGAATGACCGTCCGGTACCTCAGAACGCGTTGCGGAGATGAACCAACAGCCCAAATTCACGAGCCGCCGCATGCGGTTTCAAATTGTGCTTGCAAGCAGGAACTTCGATGTCACGAAAAAGTTGTGCAGCTTGTGCCGAGCTAGCTGTAGTATGCGATGGGAACCTTACCAGTTGGAGTTATCAATCGAGATGGAATGCGGCCTACCATGCGAGAGATATAGTAGCAGTTCGCGATCTCAGGTACGCGTTTAAGACCTAATCAGACTCTTGGCCGCGGGATGGTTGACGACGGTACGTCCGAGAAGGGATTCAGATGTTCCTCTACAAGTATCACAGGAATACTCAATCACTACATGAGTGACATGCACCGCTAGTCTAATGGTTAGGATATCTGCCTTCCAAGCAGATGGTCCGGGTTCGATTCCCGGGCGGTGCAGTCCGTATCAACGAGAGAAGGGTCTCTAGGCTATCGTAGAATAGTTATGCTCAGCACGTCAGGGCGATACAGGAGTTTGTACGCATGAGCAGCTGGGCGCAGTGGATAGCGTGTTGGGCTCATAACCCAAAGGTCCCTTGATCGAAACAAGAAGCTGATTCATTACAATACACTCGAGATGGTTATTAAACTGAGAGGTGCAGCTTATCGACTGCATAGAACAGTCTTACCGAAAAATTTCCACTAAACAGAGTCGGTGTTTTCGTACCATTCCGTGCGGTTGGCCCAACCGTGCCAGTTCAGGGGAAAAACAACGTTAATAAAGCGTTGTCCGTGCATAGAAAAGAGCTATTCACCTAGAGCAGAACTCCTTGCAGGAATGACGAATGACCGCCCGGTACCTCAGAAGGCGTTGCGGAGATGAAACAACCGCCTAAATTCACGAGCCGCGCATGCGGTTTCAAAATGCGCTTGCAAGCAGAAACTTCGATGTCACGAAAAAGTTGTGCAGCTTGTGCCGAGCTAGCTGTAGTATGCGATGAGAACCTTACCAGTTGGAGTTATCAATCGAGATGGAATGCGGCCTACCATGCGAGAGTTATAGTAGCAGTTCGCGATCTCAGGTATGCGTTTAAGACCTAATCAGACTCTTGGCCGCGGGATGGTTGACGACGGTACGTCCGAGAAGGGATTCAGATGTCCCTCTACAAGTATCACAGGAATACTCAATCACTACATAAACGATATGCACCGCTAGTCTAATGGTTAGGATATCTGCCTTCCAAGCAGATGGTCCGGGTTCGATTCCCGGGCGGTGCAGTTCGTATCAACGAGAAGAGGGTCTCTAGACTATCGTGGAACAGTTATGCTCAGCACGTCAGGGCGATACAGGAGTTTGTACGCATGAGCAGCTTGGTGCAGTGGATAGCATGTTGGGCTCATAACCCAAAGGTCCCTTGATCGAAACAAGGAGCTGCTATTCATCACAATACACTCGAGATGGTTATTAAACTGAGAGGTGCAGCTTGTCGACTGCATAGATCAGTCTTACCGAAAAATTTCCACTAAGCAGAGTCGGTGTTTTCGTACCATTCCATGCGATTGGCCCAACCGTGCCAGTTCAGGGGAAAAACAACGTTAATAAAGCGTTGTCCGTGCATAGAAAAGAGCTATTCACCTAGAGCAGAACTCCTTGCAGGAATGATGAATGACCGTCCGGTACCTCAGAACGCGTTGCGGAGATGAACCAACAGCCCAAATTCACGAGCCGCCGCATGCGGTTTCAAAATGTGCTTGCAAGCAGGAACTTCGATGTCACGAAAAAGTTGTGCAGCTTGTGCCGAGCTAGCTGTAGTATGCGATGAGAACCTTACCAGTTAGAGTTATCAATCGAGATGGAATGCGGCCTACCATGCGAGAGATATAGTAGCAGTTCGCGATCTCAGGTACGCGTTTAAGGCCTAATCAGACTCTTGGCCGCGGGATGGTTGACGACGGTACGTCCGAGAAGGGATTCAGATGTCCCTCTACAAGTATCACAGGAATACTCAATCACTACATTAATGATATGCACCGCTAGTCTAATGGTTAGGATATCTTCCTTCCAAGCAGACGGTCCGGGTCCGATTCCCGGGCGGTGCAGTTCGCATCAACGAGAGAAGAGTCTCTATTCTATCGTGGAACAGTTATGCTCAGCACGTCAGGGCGATACAGGAGATTATACGCAGAGCAGCT
>NW_003199926.1:0-1952 GCF_000006405.1 Perkinsus marinus ATCC 50983 | reverse complement strand
TTCAGTTGAGGAATTGACAAACTTCACCTTCCCGTAGGTGTGGTCAAGAGGGCTGCAGAGCCAGGAGTAGTCGGAGGTATAAGACTCTTATAAGGGCTGTTTGGCGGCCATAGTCCGTACAGACTTGCATCCGTACAGAGTTGGCTGGTAAGGTCAGCTATCGATGTACCTTTTTCTATCATACCTAAGACAGCTTTCCTGATCAGGCTGACCAGGTGAGAGCCGCATTAAAGAGTGATATGAATGGTGGTTTCATGTAAGACTTACCGTATTTGAGTGCGTTATTCATTCCTTCGCATGCATTATTACTTCTTGAAATGTAGTTTGGTATCTGACATCGAGCATTTGTGTCTTGCTTAGGTTCTATCAAGAGCGGCATCACATCATCCGGTACTCCCTGTGCCCACATGCATTTCTTGTGTACCCAATGCTCTCGAAAATAGTCGACCATCTCTTTATGATGAAGCTCCCAAGCCGACACCATGAGTTGACATGCAATTCGGAAGTGTCTTTCACACGATGAGTTCTGTATGAAGGCAATAGCTTGTCTAAAGCTCTCCTTCTGCTTCTCTGCCCATTGCTTCTCGCCTGCGTTCGCAGGCTTAATATACTTCTTGAGTGCTTTATTAATGTTGTCGCGCATGCGCACATGGCAATGCACACGTACATTAATAGGTGGTGTCGTGGCCGAGACTGATAAAGAGGGTGGGAGACGATAATTTCCGTCGAGCCGGTCGGGAATGAAGAGCCCGTGAACCTGTGAACGACATTCCTGGCGAACAACCATCAGTATTGAGAGCTGCACTACCGCCTCAAATGCTCTTCCGAAGCAACCCGCACAATCTGCGATCAGGATGAACGGATGGTGCGGGATACCCAATCTCTCGCACCAGTGGACAATTCCTCTCATACCAGCCTCTACATGCACAGAATCCTCGCGACTGCTGTAACCAATCGAGAGTAATTGAAATGCGCCTTTTCGAGAGTGAGTGCCCAACAATAATGTGGGTATTCCAACCCACGATAAATTGTGGGTGAAATCACCCACAAGGATTGTAGAATCCGCGTGGTTGCGGAGGATTGACAGGCAGCTGAAGAATGCGAAATAGTCATCATTGGGGTCGAGAGATGACGCCAGGCAGAATGCTTGGGTGTCGTCTCTGGGTGGGCTGGGCAGGCTCTCAACTTACCCCTTTAGCTCGTAGAAAGTCTTCCCAGGCCCACGAATGCCATCGTGACGCTCTTGCTCGCAAGCATATCGACGGTTATAGACTTGTTTACGCACCGCATCCGATGGCTCAGCTAACCGCGCATCAGCGAGTTTGATGGCAGCAGCAAGCGCCGTCAATCATTGGGACAAAGGAGCCAGTCAAAGCGACTATCCCGCTCTCACATTTGGTGTCGCCAACTCGAAATCCCGAAGGCGACAATTGCGTCGAGCTCCAAGTCCGGGTATTCTTTCACCGCCTTCACAATAAAATCTTTGCTGAACTTGGCAGCTTCGCTGAAACCTGAATGCTTGAACTTCCAGATTTAAGTCGGATCTATTCATATACCATAATCGTTGTTGGTCGACATTCGACGAAAAAAAACTGCGACGAGCCAAAATGGACTCAGCGAAATACCTTGTCGGACGATGGCGAGTCATTCCCCGAGAGATGAGCTGAAGACCAGGAAAAGTGGAAGCAGGTCAGTGATTAACAGCCAGGCCATGCAACTATCGCGGTTGAACCAGAGAAGGGAGAGAAAACTAACGGATATCGACCTTGATTTAACGACTGTAGAAGTCCTCCAGATACCACCATTAACAGGGAGCGCATCGGTTTAGCCAAGAAAATATATCTTAGTTATTCAGATGATATTGTATTATGGTGATCGCTGGAGAAACGCAACTGCGCGGCGCTATCGACGCCTGTTATTGTGAGAACTACAATCATCAGAGGTCTCCTGGC
>NW_003200355.1:0-1252 GCF_000006405.1 Perkinsus marinus ATCC 50983 | reverse complement strand
AATTCAATAGCTCGAAAATGGAAAATTTCGCCATCAAAATTACATTTTTTTGTTGTTGTAAATTACAACCACATCGCCCTCCAACCACAACACTCTCACTTCATAGTATACAACAACAGTACTATTGTCAACCTCTCCAGATATTAATAGGGAGCTCCTTTCGAAACATTTTTGATATTTATATTAAACAAAAAATTCGGCAGTTCAACCGGACCTTCCCCTCACGCTACGAAGCGAGTGAGATTTGCTAATCCGCAATTATTTCATCTCCATACCACACCTCCCTGAATACCCCTCATCCAGTGAGATATTATGGTCTGGATGATGTGGTAAGTCAGTCATGGTGGCTCCTCCGGAAACTTGATGCCTCCTGCCGAAGATTGAACGGAAGCTTACCATAATTATTAATATTATTATTTACAATATTTAAGACACAACTGAAATCACCATAACATTTTCCAATTATAAACCACCGATAGAAGCATTTGAATTTCCATTCAACTTTCACACCTAAAACGGGAAATCCTACTTTGGTTCACCCCAGAAAACAGAGTAAAAATCAGTGTAATATTCGAAAAAAAGGGAAAATTTAGTAAAATACTGAAAAGATTGAGTAAATTACAGTAGAAAAATCCAAAAATAAAGTAAATTCCTGAAAAATCCAAAAAATAGAGTAAATTCCAGAAAAAAATCCGAAAAGTAGAGTAAATTCCAGAAAAATATTCAAAAAAATAGAGTAAATTCCAGTAGAAATTTTCTCCTCCAAAATTGGAGTAAAAATACTGACGACTTTATGCTGGATCCTTAAAACAAACTGGTGACACGACACTACTCTACAATTCTTCTCCCGACACCACCAGAAGATCTATCACCGACATTGGCTGGACCTAACTTAATACACATGCTGAAGTGGGTGTCAGCAGTAAAGACCCGGGGTTTCCTGTCATTGCTTCGAATAGAACGTTAAGGTGAATCTTCGAAGTGATTCTAGCAAGACTAACACTTGCTATCTTACATCATATCAACATGTATGCACAAAGTCTGAATCACATTGCTCACATGGGACTAGGAGCGAATGCTCGAGGCGATAGTTACCACTACGTGAAAACGCGATGCCTGATAAACAAAGTGAAGAGCGATGGGTGATATACGCAACATCTATCGCCTCTCTTTGTGGGCTCTGTTCATTGTTCTGATTGGTTAAGGCTGCTGTTGATGGTCAACGTTTCACTTGTGACTCGTATAATCTACC
>NW_003211471.1:0-1087 GCF_000006405.1 Perkinsus marinus ATCC 50983 | reverse complement strand
CGATGCACTCACCAACCGTCCGTATGGTTGGGCGACTATGGTTATTTTCTCGTTAATGCTATCATATCCCATGACGAACCACAGCAATCTGTGTCGTTCGCTCCGCTGCAGACTACTTACAAGCCACACTACTTCAAGTCATCGGCTCTGTATCCTGGTAACGCTGATATGGGTGGCGCTAGGATTGAAATGACCCCGACGGAACATGCTGCATTTTTTCGGTTTTCATTCCCACCCAAGGTGAATTCAGCGGTGCTCGTGAGACTATTCGACTATAACTCATCGACACCAGTCGTGCTCGACAAGGAGGGTCGTTTTTCTGCTCAAACCAGTGTTAACAACGGTGGTGTATTGCCTGGGTTCGCCATGTTTATCAATGGGGCAATTGACCCACCACCTGCACGCATGCGCAACGTAGATGGTTCAATCATGCTGGAGTATGATGCTGCGGAAAATAATAAAAGACTTTCGGTACACCTCCGTATCGCTACTTCTTTTATCTCTAATGAACAAGCTCAAGTAAATTTGGCGAGGGAGTTACCTTGGTGTAAGAACTTTGATACTTTCGTGAAGGAAGGTGAAGACGTATGGCAAACACGCCTAAGTCTGGTTACCTATGATACAGTACAGCGAAACAGTAACTTTTTGAGAACTTTTTATACCAATTTCTATCGAACTATGCTGTTCCCGAGACTCCTTGGTGAATATGATCAGAATAATCAACTCGGGCACTACAGTGTTTATACTGGGAAAGTCGTACCCGGCGAGTTGGCGACTGACAGTGGCTTTTGGGATGCTTACAGGACGGTTTACCTCTGGTTAAGTGTTGCCGCTCCGGACATTCTAGATCGTCTTTTAGAGGGGTGGGTGAATGCCTATAAGGAAGCTGGATGGTTACCGACGTGGGCGTCACCTGGCCAGAGGGGCTCTATGGTTGGCACTATGGGGGATGTGGTGAGGAATTATTCACCTTCAATGTTGTATTCATTAATCATTTCAGGTTCTTGGTTGGGCGATAATTGCCAACAAGACGCCGCATTTGGCTGATGATATGTACGCGGCCATCCGGAAAGATGCTTTTGTGGAA
>NW_003209915.1:0-1161 GCF_000006405.1 Perkinsus marinus ATCC 50983 | reverse complement strand
TCCTCACCAAAGTATTGTTCATCCACTTCTACAAAGTCCTCTGTCCAACTCTTCAAGTGACACTTGTGGTGGTGGTGGTGTGCACAAGAACAAGAACAACAACAACCATCCCCAAATCTATGGCTAGCTCGAATATTGGGATCAGCAACCACATTTTACCAAACTCTGGGTGACATCGTCATGTGTATAATTATGTTACTAGTTAAACTCAATTGTGGACTGATAACGAGTGAGGATGATGAAGATTCCTGTGAGAGGCAACTATCTATCACATGTAATACTACATAAGTCTGAACATCGCCATGCACATGCTTCATCATCATCATCATTATCATACTCTATCAGGTGTGAACTATATAACTCTTTTACGTCGATTACGATTGTGGGACTTGGCTACATCATTCACCAATGCATGTGCGGCATATGAGGACATCGCCGGAGTCAGCCACGCGGGTATTGTACTAGAGAATGTAATCATCAATTTAAGACCTGTGTCTGGTCATCAGGTACAGGTGTGAAAACACGTTGTACATCATGCGGCAAGGAATGTGTCATAGGCTCTGATAAAGCACTGTGCAGCCACTGTCATAAGAATAACAGAACATGTGTAAGCAGCAATGGGTATATATCTATTTTCAATCTATTTTCTCAGGTCGTATGTGGCGAGAATGTGAAAGGGTTGTGGCTGGCGTGTCAAGTATGCGGTCATGGCGGCCATGCTGTTCATATGAATGATTGGTTTACTTCCCAGAAGTATGATATTTGTCCGTCGCCTAATTGTGGTCACGTTTGCACTCCGACCGTAGCACATCGCAATTCTGCCCCTTTGACGAAGTGCTAATTATGTCTATCCATCCAGGGTGTTACTGTTATTAGTTGGCGAATTATCACATAAACTCACTTATAAATTGAACAAGGGAGAAGCTTCAAATCAAGGCACTGTAAGACCTCGCAGAATCGCACGATATTCAACAAACTTTAACCACAGTCCGCTCCCCCACACCATCCCTATCGTGCCATCTAAACACCTGAGCAATCCACACATCGGCTATATGGTGTTATTCATACTCACAGTCATCTGACGTGGTATCAACTCGCCGCCTAATATCCAGTTGATGATTCCTGAACCATCAACATACATGTACGCCTCAATGTTCTCGA
>NW_003199369.1:0-4675 GCF_000006405.1 Perkinsus marinus ATCC 50983 | reverse complement strand
ATCGTCGTAAAAAGGGGCCATCCGGCCATAGCGAGATCGATCTGATGAGCATGAGTACGCGTGCACAAGCACGCATGCGCGACGAAAAGGGAGCCGCTCTATAATGGAGCTGGCGTGGTCTGTTGTGATCGACCATCCTTTACTCTACATGCCCCCGGATGGAAGATTACAAGGACGAACGTTGGCATAATGAGTTTCCTTAATCAATTGGGATGTGACCTCGTCCGGTGGGATCGAGGCATTAACTAATCTTAGAACAACCCCGCGTACAATCTCATGCACGCGGTACACATCAGGAGCGTACCTACCGCCGCGTCCCAGTGTGTCAGGGTTGAAAAGAACAACAGTTGAGCCGACCGGTGGCGGTCCCTTCCTGCGGAGACCACGGACATCGCTCAAGACCTGCTCGCGAGCTGCGATAGCAGCTTTGACGAGCTTGGTAATTTCATCGCGGACCTCTGCTCTAGCAACGGGGGCACCACCGTCAACAGCCCCTTGTGCAAGCGAATTCTCAGGGCTCAACCGGGATACACGACCGTAGAATATCTCAAAAGGTGAAAGGTCAGTGTCCAAAAAAGGCTTACAATTGAGCCGACGGATAACCTTCCCTAACGTTGTTGGCCAGGTCTTCTTATCACCGAGCTGCCTCGCCAGGAACTTGACACTGGCGACAGCGCGCTCTGCTAAGCCGTTTGAAAAAGGAGCATATGGCGACACCACCCGATGCTCCACTGCTCTTAGCGAGAGCATTTCAGCTAGTGGACGTCCACGGAAACACGGGCCTCCGTCAGTGCGAAGCAAGGCCGGAGCACCCAATAAATCGAAGAGGCTAGCCATCTCGGTCGCCACTGTGGCACTTTTCTGATCCTTCAAAGGGGATACCACAGTGAATCCGCTAAAATGGCACGTCAGCACCAATACCGCGCAAAGTCTGCGCTTGCGATCCCAGCCCATCTCGGCAAGGTCAGCTGAAACCGTAGACCAACACTCCTGCACGCCAGTGCGAAGAGAGCGAGCTGAGTCAGTTGTGGAATAAAAGCGCCTGTTAAATGACAAACGACACCCTTCACAGGTGCCGCACACAACCTCAATGAAGGAACGGAGCCGAGGTATATGAAAGCATCTGGACACCAACCATCGTATGTAACGACGATTAAGGCAGCCAGTTTCACGATGGTATGCATCGACGATCGAATGTGCGTGCTGCTTTCCCTCGGAAGTATCCGTGGGAACATAATAACATGTACGAGTCGCGGAGACTCCGTTCACCTTCGGGGTTTGGGACCTCTTCATTAGAATACCATCGTCAGCCAAAGAGAAATCAGGAAGTTCTGCCGCCACTCCCGGTATCGGGGCTGTAGCGGGCCCTACCGGGGCAACGTCCGGTGGTGGGGATGAACCGAGGGATCTGAGTATAAAGTTGGCCGTCGGGGAAGCCCACTGGAGAGCGAGGAGCCGCTGCCTGGATGGTCTTCCATGCTCCATACCGAACTCCAGGACGCCTTGCGATGCTGGATGGACTGTTGCAATGACCCTTAGCTGATTCTCAACTTCACATACGGTAGGATAATCTTCAGAGGAGCCTGAGCCGCCGTCTTCATCAAAAACCGCGACCGCTTTGGTGTGCATCACACCGCGACCTTCGAAGATGATACTGTCGGGGATACCCCAGGAAAAAGCGAGCCTGCTGAGGCTGTCCGACTCGGAGTTCTGCTCCGCAGGGATATGCAACAGCTCGGGGGTCAACATGTACTTCCGTTGCCAGGCCTCGCGCACATCGGCGATAGCTTCGCAGAGCCGAGATATTGCGAGACGCTCGACCGACTTGCATGTGAGCTTCGAGCCACCTCGTAACCATGAAAGCGCGGTTCGTGAGTCGGAGAGAAACTTCAGACCCAGGCCATTAAGATGAGGAACCAACGCGTCGGCGAACACGTGCGCTGCTGCCAGTCCGTAAGCCTCTTTACGGTTTTGGTGCCAGTTGAGCATCGGTCCGCGCAGGGCTCTGGCTCTGCTGGAGAGCGCCACACGAGACGAACTTCCGCTAGACAGCGTGGCGATAAATCCAATGCCAAAGGGACTGGCATCACAGGCGACCTCCAGGGTGTCCGCCACAAAGCTGACCTCATGGTCACAATCTCTCGAACGAGCGCTGAGGATGCCGATAGCGATTGTTAGCGTCTTAGCCTCGTCCTTCCCCAGAGGAACATCTTGGTCCCAGCCTGCTTTCCACTTACCAGATACTCTCCGTATATAGTCGGCTGCCAGGCCCCTGTCGCCGTGAAGACCGAGAGGATCAAAGGCGGCACCAGCCGCTCGGAACAGGGAACGCTTGCAAACTCTTTGGCCCTCTCTGAAGGTCTGAGAGTGCGGCTCGGAGGCGGTAACGCACCGAAGAACTAGGGTCCCTTGACCGGTTGGGTGGTCTTCACGATACGTAAAGTCGACGCCAAGGTGGCGGAAGGAGTCGAATCTCTCAACCTGCCCTTCCGAAGAGAACGTCAGTAAATGACACTTCGCAGGGGTGAACTCAAACCCCCATGAGCCACCCAAGCAGATGATCTCCGACTTGAGGCGCTGGACGGCCTGGTGTCCGCCAAGTAGGCAGATATCATCCACATACTCCCAGTGGAGTAGCAGAGGATCGTTGATTTCGGAACTCACGCGCAGCATGGCGTCATCGATCAAACATGTGAGTGCTTCGCGTAGCACTGCCGGACCACAGCGAAGCCCAAATACCAGTCGACGTGCCACAAACCGGCGACCGAGCGACCTGATCACAGCGGTGCGGTCATGGAGCCTGATTCTATAGAAGGCGGTCGCCGCGTCCAGGGTACAAAAGGATAAGCGCTCTGGCTTGGCCCCTTCCTTTTGCCTCTGTCTCGCCGCTCGGGCGATCGCCGCAATGGCAACACGGACTTGGGCAAGGATGACCGCGCAAGAGTCGCCTGGATAAGAACTTGGCGGCGAGATAGCATTTCCCCGGCGCAAATCAATGCATGGCCTGACTTTCACACCTTGTACCACTGGAAAGGCAATGGCCTCGGGTAGGGCGACCCCACCCTTGCCGTCAACCCCGTCTTCGTGCAGAGGTTCCCACCATCCCCGGGACTGAAACCGCTCCAGCTCTTCATGGTACGACTTCTGCTGGGGGGAGTCGAGTGCCGCGAAAAGGCTTTTCGAGTAGTCATAAACCGGTCCTTGCCGAACGAGTGGGGATGATGTCCAGCGGACCTCCACCGCGTGTGTGTGCTCTGGGCAGTCCTTCGTCTCTGACTCGGCAAGCAATCTTAATAGAATAGTCCGGTGCTGCCTTGACCTGGCGCCAGTTTTCGGTGAGCCGAGCGGAACTGTTCGGAAGCGTAGAGCGTGTGCGATAGGTCGAAGGGGCATCAAGCAAAGTCTCATTGGAGAGCTCCTCGCACCGCAGAACCAAATTGTCGCTATCCTCAACGACCATTACTGATAGGTCCTCGTTCTCGAGAACCACGAAGTGGAGACGACCCTCCTCCTCCAGCCTTGCCGGGGCAAGCTCCCCCTGGCGCTGGGCGGGGCTGCGAATCGTCACCTGGCGGCTTCCGTCCACCTCGTCAAAGTACATAGAAATCTTAAGCGCGCACATGGACTGGACTCCCAGTATGCAAGTTGAGCCATCGACTCCGTTCGGAGACCCCCGTCCGGGAAGCACAGAGAAGTTCAATAAGTGCTCCTTCCCGTGCCGAGTAACCTTGACCTGGACCGTGCCATCCAGCTTCACCACAGACCCGTTCGCGAGCTTCGCGGAAGTCGAACATGGCGTGATGGTCCACCCCCTGAGCGTGGCCAGGTCACGGCCAACGTAATTCCTCACAGCGCCCGAGTCTAGTAGGGCTTTGAGAGGTGCCTGTCCCTTGGGATATAAGGTCAGCATCGGCCCGAGTTGCCTGTGCTGACAGGACTCGGACGACTGTTTGACCACCCAAAGCATCTGTAACTGCTCTTCCTCAACCTCTGAGGATCGAGATAGAGCGGACTCTTCCGGGTCCCCATCGGGTGCTATTGCTTGGAGAGACTGTGAGGAAGAGGCTTGGGAACGTCCGTGGCCACCACCCTTTGAGGCGGCTTTGTCATCCGTACAGTCGTGGCGAAACTTACATGCGCTACCAAACCGACAACGCCCTTCAGCCGCCCATCGGCGACACTCTGTAGGGCCTAGGTGTCTGAAAGGGCACCGCTCTCCCTTTGTACATTTGCCTCTCAGTGAGTTCCGGCAAAGCTCGCCTTTTTATAGGAGGAAGTTGGCGTTGCTGATGACGCAGGTCTGGCGTAGGGTGCCCCCCTGTCACCGGCTGCAGTCGGGGCGATTGCTTTCGGCGGGTTGCGGGGCTTACTCGCCCGGTCAGCATCGGCTCTAGCGGCGCGAGTGAGAGCCTTGACTCGAAAGCGTGACCATGTCCCGGGATACTCATAGGAGGCCTCCTGGCAGTTCTCATCATTTACACCACGGCGAAAGGCGCGGATAATAAGGGCGTCAGTGAGCGGAGTCCCTGCGAGTGAGCAACGTCGTAGCCAGTCATCGAGCCTTCCAATGTAATCAGTCAAAGGTTCTTGTGGGCCGCGCCCCGTAGGCTCAGTCATGAGCTTCTCCGCCTCAAAGTGACCGCCACACTCCTCCTTCAAAGTCGAGTGGATCGCG
>NW_003205630.1:0-1084 GCF_000006405.1 Perkinsus marinus ATCC 50983 | reverse complement strand
AAGGGCTCAACATGCGTCTCGCGGCTTTTGTGGAGCATACACATTAAGCGGATGAAGCCGAGAACTCACATGAAACGATAAAGATCGAGATACTTTGGCCGAGTGGTTAAGGCGGTGGGCCGTCAAGCCGCTGGGTTTCACCCGCGGAAGTTCGGATCTTCCTGGTGCATAATCCACCGGTTCGTACGAAGCACCCCACTCCCCATGGACAAAGTTGGATAGCCTGGAATAGCAGCTCGTTGTCCTTAACATTGCGCTGGGGGAAGCGGGGACGAATCCGATGGACGAAAACGCTCTTGACAGAATTATGTTCAACCCAATTTTCCCCATGGTCATTCGACAGTCTGCTCTTAAGTTGAATTGTCTATGGTTGTCGCATCAGCGTGACTATGAAGGTCGTAGTATGACCTGTTCTCAAAACGTTCAATATCCATGAGTGGAATTAGACTAGTCCCGGAGGGGGTCGAACCCACGACCTATGGCTCATAAGACCATCGCTCTAACCACTGAGCTACAGGACCGTGAAAACCCAGGCTTGGGAATCTTTCATGGTTAAGATGTGTTGATACCTCGACTAAAGCGTGCGTTCTACGGTATCACTTCACACCATACGACAACCGCCCAGTCCTGGCACAGGCTGACCGCATGACCTATGATCACCCGCATTTACAAACCCCAGCTCATCGTCGCGTCCATCGCCTTTGAACAACCACCGCCTGACGCGAACACTAACCTATGCATGACTAACTCTGCTCCGCCCGGGGTCTAGCTGGCACACCCGTTGAACTTGCCAACAACTTCTCTCTCAAAATTCCACAACAATATCTCACCGCCATGATCCAAGGAGTTATCCGCGAGGTGTGGTAATATAGGGGCGGATGGTTCCGCACAAGTGAACATGAAGAGAGGCGTGTCACCGTGTTGCGCATTCAGGTTCGGGTTTCGGGTTTCGGGTTTCGGGTTTCGGGTTTCGGGTTTCGGGTTTCGGGTTTCGGGTTTCGGGTTTCGGGTTTCGGGTTTCGGGTTTCGGGTTTCGGGTTTCGGGTTTCGGGTTTCGGGTTTCGGGTTTCGGGTTTCGGGTTTC
>NW_003206446.1:0-2225 GCF_000006405.1 Perkinsus marinus ATCC 50983 | reverse complement strand
TTGTTGCCCAAGGTAAAGTGCGTACTACCATCATTGTCCAGGGGGAGCGGGGCAAGCAGCAAGGTTTGCTAGCAAGCTTGAGGATTAAAAGAACATCAGAAGGGTGTTTCAAGTAGGGGTCATGTATGTAAAGGCTGGAGATATTATTTGCCGAGTTATGTTAGAGTTGCTTCATGCGAGGCGCCCAAAATATTTCGACAGGATCTGGTTGAATCTTGGGCCGAATATTGGAGAAGCATTACATTTCACTTTCAGTTGGAGCATAAGTTCGGCAGAAGTTGTGGAAATTCACACGTATGCAATCATGTCACACGGCAGTCCCCTGTATAAGGCGAGAGACTGATTCGCTTCGGAATCTCCAATGTGACAATATACGTTATCTTTGAAAAGGTATGTTATTATTTCGAAATGAACGACGGATGGTGATTCTGACAGATAGTTGAAAAATTGAGTGAGTTATAATACGATTCTGACTGCAGCACGAAGGATTGAAATTTGAGATAATTCAAATTAGATTGTTCGGTGGTTGTCACTTGATTCACTTCAAGGGAATGCGCGGATATAAAACAAAGTGGTGATGCCGGTCGGAAAATAATCAGTGTAGGAAGTTTCTGAGATACTCCTTTTTTTATAACTTGGTGTCACCAATCACCAGGAGGTAATGCCCCTGATTGACAAGTTTCCTACAATATAATAGTAGATGTGACTCCATTCTGCTAACGAAGCAGCAGTGATGGGAGAGAATGGCATCTAGAGTGTCACAATCAACCCGTTAAAATACCAACGATTTCCGAAGTATCGTGGTATTGGAGGTAATGGGAGTGGTGAATACTACTTATTTCGGGTTTGGAGTCGATGATGCCACTTGTCGAGCTAGATTGAGCCGAATTTGTCTGCGCGCGGAGAGATCTGGGAGTGCCAGTAGAAAGTAGAGGGAGTCAGGAGTAGTCTAAGGTAAGCAGCTCAAAGAACGCGCGAGCATGGGGAATAGCATCGAAGGTTTAAAATGACATAGTCATGGGAGAATTTCTATGACCGGGCATCGAACCTGGATATGAGATGAAATGCACTCAGCACGAATTGAACTCACGTGTCGGACATGATTGATAGATCCACGGAAGAGTTGCAGCCACCGGGAGTTGAACTTTGGTAAAGTGGAATGTAGTTGGCAGGTATCGAACCTTCGTATTGATCATGAATGATGATGATACGCTTGTAAGAAAATTGCAGTGTCCGGGAATCGAACCTGGGTATCACATCCCACTATCGTACCCGGGTGTCGTACCTGGATCAGTCAAAATGCAGCTAGGGGGAATCGAACCTACAGCCTGATATCAAATGACCGAAAAGTCCTGTAGCCGGGAATTGAACTCGCGCCTGATTACATGCAGTGGTCCTCTGTAGTGTATGGTTGATGATTATGATTATCATCGACAGCATTAATCCATTGAACACTTGAGGATGAACGAGATGAGGAGACTGGAGGAGATCATCAAAACGAACAGATCAGAAGAACATAGTAACAGAAGGGCACAGGGTCGCATTTGGGAATTTCGAGACGCAGTGGGAAGTTTATGCAACCACCACGACTGCTATTCCCACCATAATATATCACCGTAGCCATCTGGCTCAAGGTAAATATCAGGTCCACTCTCTGGGTTGCAGCCGAAAGGTGAATGCCAGTGACGACCCTTTTTAGAACAGCGTATTCTCAGAGTACATGCACTTATTGAACATCCCCGCGTTAGAAAGCACCACCCCCTCAACCCTCCTGGACAAGGTTCGTTTGAAGAAGGATGAGAAGAGAATAGCTACGTTGTTGCCCAAGGTAAAGTGCGTACTACCATCATTGTCCAGGGGGAGCGGGGCAAGCAGCAAGGTTTGCTAGCAAGCTTGAGGATTAAAAGAACATCAGAAGGGTGTTTCAAGTAGGGGTCATGTATGTAAAGGCTGGAGATATTATTTGCCGAGTTATGTTAGAGTTGCTTCATGCGAGGCGCCCAAAATATTTCGACAGGATCTGGTTGAATCTTGGGCCGAATATTGGAGAAGCATTACATTTCACTTTCAGTTGGAGCATAAGTTCGGCAGAAGTTGTGGAAATTCACACGTATGCAATCATGTCACACGGCAGTCCCCTGTATAAGGCGAGAGACTGATTCGCTTCGGAATCTCCAATGTGACAATATACGTTATCTTTGAAAAGGTATGTTATTATTTCGAAA
>NW_003202960.1:0-1170 GCF_000006405.1 Perkinsus marinus ATCC 50983 | reverse complement strand
ATGTTATACCCCCTAATACCAAGATAAATATATTATGATAGGATATCGTTTATAACATGTTATCCATGGATTAATAATAAAGAATATAATAAAATATCATTAGATCGTTATTAAGTTATCTATATCTAGTTTATTAAAGTTAACCATATATATCGTTATAAGTAAATAATGTATAAAGGATATCGTTAACGATAATGCCTGGTATTTAATTACTAATAATTTATAATAATACATTATATTGATAAGATACTAAATATTAATAACCTCTTTATTACCGATATCGGGATATCCCATATCTAATATTAAGTAATAATATATTGTATACTATTTTATCAATGGCGATATTAATAATATATAATAACCAGCCAGACATTAATAATATCTCATTAGATTATAATAAATATTAATATTACTAATTATTCAATATAAGATATATTACTATATAATACAGATAAACATTTATAATTATATTGATATTAGTATATGGGTTAGGGTTATGGTATATTTATTTTATATTAGATTATACCCCTTATAATATATATTTATATAAGTTAATATAACGATAACCTATAGATTATTACCTAATATGAGGATATAACGATATATCACTATTAATATTGTAAATAAGGATAACGATAATGGTATTATTCTATTATTAATATTATTATTTATATGATATATTTATATTGATATTACTATATAATAACCATATATTTATAACACTATAGATATCTTATATTAAAACAAGGGCCTTTAATACATATTAACCAGATAACGATATAAATAACATATTATTATTAGTATAAATTAGTATTATTGATATATACTCTCTATATTAATTAAATAGATAAAATATCCTTTTAATCTATCTGGTATTAATAATAACTAATTTAATATATATTAATATATTAATATGGAGTATTAGTTATAAATAAAATAATATAATTATATTCATTATAAAGGATAATAACTATATATACGATAAAAGCCATTGTTATCGTAAAACCTATTATTACTTATATTTATATTATATATTATTAATACCTAATTATGATATTATATTTAGTATACTCCATAATATTACATGGATAACGATTACCTATTGATATAAGGTTATATATTATATTCTGTTAATGGTTATATTCTATATAATGTTATAATATATATCAT
>NW_003203219.1:0-1289 GCF_000006405.1 Perkinsus marinus ATCC 50983 | reverse complement strand
TCTTCTAGTACTACGACTTCTAGTACGTGGACCACTACCGATGAGGCGACCACGTCCTCAACAACCACAACTACTCTGTCCTCTATAACTCCGACTACCGAGGTTACTGCGACGCCTACGACTGCAAAGGGTCTCGAGGGAACTACGGTCGATGAACTGTCTCCTAGTACTACGGCACCTACTACGCCGACCACTACTGGAGAAGTGATCCCGTCCTCAACAACCACAACTACTTTGTCCTTCTCTACAACGCCGACTACCGAGGGTACTGCGACTTCTACTACGACGGAGAGTTTCGAGGAAGTTTGGGTCGATGAATTGTCTTCTTCTAGTACTACGACCTCTAGTACATGGACCACTACCGAAGAGGCGACCACGTCCTCAACAACCACAACTACTCTGTCTTCTACAACTCCGACTACCGAAGTTGCTGCGACTTCTACTGTGACTTCCTCGAAGACAGAGGGTCTCGAGAAAACTAGGGTCGATGAACTGTCTTCTGCTGGTACTACGACATCTACTACATCGACCACTACTGAAGAAGCGATCACGTCGTCAACAACCACAACTACTTTGTCCTCCACGACAGCTTCGACTACCGAGGCTACTGCGACTCCTACTACGACGGAAATTGTCGAGGAAGTTTGGGTCGAGGAATTGTCTCCTTCCACTACCACGACATCTACTACGTCGACCACTACTGAAGGAGCGATCACGTCCTCAACCACCACAACTAGTCTGTCCTCTACAACTCCGACTACCGAAGTTACTGCGACTTCTACTACGACGGAGAGTCTCCAGCAAGATTGGGTCGATGAATTGTCTTCTTCTAGTACCACACCCTCTATTACGTCGGCCACTACTGAAGAAGCGACCACGTCCTCAATAACGACAACTAGTCTGTTCTCTACAACTCCGACTACTAAGGTTACTGAGATCCCTACTACGACGGAGAGCCTCGAGGCAGTTTGGTTGGAAGAGTCGTCTTCTTCTAGTACTACGACTTCTAGTACGTGGACCACTACCGATGAGGCGACCACGTCCTCAACAACCACAACTACTCTGTCCTCTATAACTCCGACTACCGAGGTTACTGCGACGCCTACGACTGCAAAGGGTCTCGAGGGAACTACGGTCGATGAACTGTCTCCTAGTACTACGGCACCTACTACGCCGACCACTACTGGAGAAGTGATCACGTCCTCAACAACCACAACTACTCTGTCCTTCTCTACAACGCCGACTACCGAGGGTACTGCGACTTCTACTACGACGGAGAGTTTCGAGGA
>NW_003206887.1:0-1234 GCF_000006405.1 Perkinsus marinus ATCC 50983 | reverse complement strand
ATAGTCTAAATAGGTCTTTCCGCTGATGAGGGCGTAGCTGTGGAATGTCCACATACCGATGATATCACTGACTGTACTCGGATTGTGGACGGTTAGACAGAACTTGTACATGTAAGCGGTGATGCCGCTAACGCCAGCAGTGATGGTGACCACGGGTATGTCACGTGCATCAGTCTGATCGATTTCATATCGGCAGTAACTATCCGTTGGTAAGGACGTAACGTCAGGGAATGTGATAACCGTGCACGACTTCTCGAAAATGAAACCCGTTGGTCCTTCAATGACTAATCCTTCGCCCCTGAAAAACCAAGAAAAACGATCTCGGTGAGACTCGAACCCACAATCTTTCGGTAATTTTAATTTTCGGTAATTTTCGGTTATCATTTTTCGGTAATATTGGAGTTTCCCCCGTGATATGAAAACACTAGTGAAAAATATATTTCACGACTATGACATAGCGCGAATATTGCGTTTTTCACCAGGTACTACGCCACTTCACGTCAAACGTGGAACTACATTACACCCGTGGTTGTAGTCGAGTACTAAGAAGATTCATATGTCTTGCTAAATACTACCCGGAAAATGTTATACCCAGTTAATTCGGAATTTCTGGAGTTTATTCTAACCAAGGACGTGCGCAATAACAATGCGCGCGGGATGGTCAAAACCACGGGTAAAAGAGTCAACGGAAAAGTTAAAAAATTAACCGTAAGTGAATAAAAATTCAACTTTTTGACCTGGAAATGCAGCAGTGCTCACTAACGCTGGTTCCGTGATACTCGATCACACTTGTCAACTGTGGTACACGGCAGATTATAATAATACAGATAACATTACACAACTCCTCAGCATAGGTACTAACAGATGATCGTCACGCGCCACGAAATTCCCTACCCAGAGCGTCCGTGCTATTCCACTCAGCCTCGTTGACCAAGTCCGCTACTGCACTACCAGTTTGGGCACATTTGTACCTGCTACGATCATAGCGCGCGCCCGAGTGATCGATTTGGGAAACGCACCCTGGTGGTAGGAAAAAAGTCATCTGCGCATCTCCGCTTGTTGCAGCATAGACGTTAAAACCCGTGACGATCCGAAAATATAATTCGTTTTTCAAGTCGCCTTTGAATGACTTCTCATTGCCGTCTCCAGTCCGACTCACGATGCTCGCCGATGCCACTGTCGTTTGCACCCATAATTTTGACGATCCAGTCGCTACCACCGAACCCCAGTAACT
>NW_003211027.1:0-3429 GCF_000006405.1 Perkinsus marinus ATCC 50983 | reverse complement strand
TCTGACTGCCGACCTGAAACTGTGTCAGCAAGTTTTTTCGGCTTCGTCGTCCATTAAGTTAAACAAACCGCCGCGTACCGAATGACTCTGCTTCAATCGTCTTCTTCTGTCTCGTGTTGTCAATACTTAGATCGAAGACTTCGAGTCCTCAGGGATCCTGAGTCAGGCTCTGGCACTGCGCCCGCCCAAGGAGCCGACTCGGGTTTCGTCAGTCTCGGGTCCCTCACGATGGGGTGGTATGCAGCGTCTCTATGCAGTGCCCGTATATGGCTCCAGTGGGCAGCTGTCGACATGCAGCATTGTAGCCCGTATGTGCCTCCAGCGAGGACAGTGCAGCTGCCGACATGCAGCATTGTAGCCCAAATATGCCACCAGCGAGGACAGGGCAGCCGTCGACACGCAGCATTGTAGCCCAAATATGCCTCCAGCGAGTACAGGGCAGCTGTCGGCCTGCAGCATTGTAGCCCGCGTATGCCCGCACAAGAAGACACGGCAGCTGTCGCTTGAGCCAGTGTGAACTTGTTTGTGCCTCCGCACGCAGGGAGGCAAGCTGGCAACTATTAGGTGCCGCTATGAAACATTGTATGCCTTTGTGCATCTCTGCAAGAATACAGAGTAGCTGTCGCTATCATGGCGACGCCATTCAGCATTTTAAACCCGTATACTCCTCTGCAAGACGGTGGGGCATACCTTGCTTTGTGACGTGAGCCTGGTATCCCTTCGAAGAGGACACGGCACCTCTCCCCAGGGTTATGCATCTCAGTGAAATCTGACTCGTGAAATTTCATGTCGAAATATTTCACGAAATTTCATGAAATTTCGCGAAATGTGAAATTAATATTTTTTTGCGCGCGCTGTCGCGCGCGCGATCTCTGGCGTGGCTAGTTCGACGAGCGCATTCCAGAGGTATATAATGCAATCTCAGCCGACTGCAGTCACTATTCATAGAACGTGTGTCTGATAGGCTACTCGCACTACCATCATCGCGATTCGGACACTCAGCAAATGAAACCACACTTGAAACGGCTTCGCAAGTTCGCAAGAGCTTCAATAACATCAGATACGGAAGATACCTCCGTCTTTCCGCTTGAGCATACGTCACTGCATATACTTTTGCAAGATCCCGTTTTAGCGCTACTTGCCCCACTTCCTAATGCATCATTAGTAATGATGGGTCTTCAATTGAGCCACTTCCTGCTACGGAGCAGGTCTCCGATTGATCAACAACCACCTAACTCATGACGCTCTCAATACTACCATTTTTCGGTGCGGGATCGACTTCACCATCATCACTAATTTCGCGGAATCGATCATTGAAGTCACAGCTTCGGTGCGCCCCGCCAGAATTTCCAGGGCGAGCGAGATCTGCCCACGAGCGGCGCAAGTTAGATTCGCAGGACATCCGTGATAATTATCAATATTATGACTGCTTTATTAAAGCTATGTTGTGGATATGATATTCTTTGATCTTGGGGAGCGTGAAAAGTCCCAAAAAATACAAAGTTTAGCCAAAAATCGTCAAATTTCAAAATTTCGCGAAATTTCAGCGCACCGCTGAAATTTCATGAAATTTTTGAAATTGAAATTTGCGGAACGCGAAATTTCACAGGGCCTGCACAACCCTGCCTCTCCCCATACATCGTCGTGAGTTTGCGCATTTCTCTTAATGAAGGCAAGCAAGATATCGCTGAGCCTCAAGGGCTAAACACTAAGCGACTTCTTGAGTCTGAAAGGTCGCCCGCCTTGAGAGTTTACGGATGCTGATGCCGATAGGCGGCACCGTGCCTTAGCGACGTCACGGTTGCATTACACTACCAGACGTGACTATCATCACGACGTGATTCACGTACGGCACGGGTTGCACCGTGCAACTTGCACGGTTGATGTGGAACTCAGACGCTGAGATATCTAGGTTCCATGATGGAACTTCCATCAACGAGCACTCCAGCAGAAGCAGCCCTCTGGAGCTACTCTACGCTGCCCATCGAGACATCCTTTGCAAGCTTCACTGTCGGAATCTTACGTGCCGGATAACGAAACCAAGATGAGTGTCATCGTAACATAATGTAACTAATATTGTTATTACGTAACATCACACGCTCACTGCCAGCCGCCTGCGTACGGCTCGTCAAGCTGAGTGACACCATGTGGCGCATGGCTCACGACTGCCAGGCCACCGACCCTTGTGCGGCATTCGGTCCGGCGTAGGGCGGATCCCCGCAATCTATCCCCAACCGCGCCTCACAGTTCGGCGGGGCTCAGCTATCATATGCGAGTCTCATTCCAGGGTATGCTACAAAGGTTGATCACGTCTCGTGGTAATGTCCCTTCGCTTGCCGGCCAGTGTGCCTGCTAGTCGAGTGGCATATTGTCGAGCCGCTCGACTCGAGCGCAGACGTCGTTCGCTGAGAACGAGGTGTCCGCGCCTCAATTGAGCAGAGGGTTCTGTTATCAAAAGTAGTGACCCATGTGGTGGACAATACCGATGAGAGCGAGAATGACTATTCGATTGACCGTGGTGGTCAGCTACCGTCCAGCGTAGCGGAGCTGCGTCAGTTGTTGGTGTCGGGTGAAGTTGTGTTGCCTGAAGAGGTCCTTCGGGAACTTCATATTCTGGGGGAGACAGCGGTTGTGTTACCGAGAGAGTGACTTCCATACCACCTTTTGTAGACATCCTGACCTTGCGCATTCCCACTGGTAGCAGTATAGACCCCTTTTGTATTTAATGAATGGTCAGGGCAAGCGTGACCGTTTTCGAAGACCACAGAGGTGGACAGCCTCGCATCTGGTCGCAGTGAGCTCAGTCTTTTTTCTATTTGCTATTATTCCGATTTTTTTGGTATTCGTGTTAGTGTGAAAGTGACTCCATCTGAAGTATCATTCTGATCAACAGCACCAGTTGAGTTCATCTAGTGGGCACCTTATGGAACGAATCATATGAATCACTACTCTCTTTGGAGTAGATCCTTCACTCGTGTATGGCAACGCCATCTGACACAGACGATCGGGAAAACCTGGAGAAGGCTATTCGAACCCTTGCATTGACCCCTGATAGCCAGGCAGAGAAAAGGAGCCCCGCATGGGACGTAGTGAAGACCATGTGCAAGGTGGACGCAGTACTATATCGGAGCCATTCCTATACAATGACAGGCACATGGGAACGCAGCGATCTCGGCCGCCGAGGCAGTGATCGTTAAGGAGCTTCTCGGCCATCCCAATCTTCGAGTTCGACACAGACTGCTGGAAAATGTTATTAGAAAACTGGTCAAGTCCAGTGTGGCGGCTAGAAAATGGTTCTTGGGTGACGTACGTGTACTGAAGAAAGCCGTAAGTCCTTCAGCTTCTATCGGAGACGAATTGGATGAGCTCATGAGCTCTCGATCATCGATAGGCATCGCGGCAGTAGTCCTTGACTAAGACAGCGAAGTT
>NW_003204767.1:0-1712 GCF_000006405.1 Perkinsus marinus ATCC 50983 | reverse complement strand
AGGATCCTTGGGACGTGGACATCGACCTTTCTCGTTTGTCTGATGGTGCCTACGCAGCCTTTCGCTGCATGGTTGACTGGATGGAAGAGCTCTGTGGTGAGTCCTGTCGGCATATTTCCGAGGTGAGACCGATCGAGGGAGAACCTATCATTCTCCGGTGTTATTGTGATGCGTCTCTCTCTGGTGGTGGCATTGTTATTTTCGCTGACAACACCCGACTGTTCAGTGAAGTTTATCGCTTCAAGAAGAGTGAAGCCAATTGGCATTCCAATCGTCGAGAGTTGGTGGTTCTTCTGAGGATGACTCAGATGATCGTGGACTTCCTTGAGTATAGGAGTCAGGTTATGGGGCTCGGTGTGGCTGTCAAGTCAGAGAGATCTATTAATGTGGAGATCTACTCGGATAATTTGTCGTGTGTACGATGGGCTGCATCTTGTGATAGTGCTGATCTCCTACGAGAATCGCGTGGAGTCGAACGCCGTGTCCTATCCCGATTGGTGAGTGGATTGTTGGCTGAACTCTCACGAATGCGAGAGCTTGCTAGCGTTGATGTCCATCATATAGAGGGTAGCCGCAATGACGAGGCCGATCAGCTCTCAAGAGTCTTCGAGGCACGACTGGTGTCTCCGGGGTTGTCGTTACACAAATGTCTGTGTGACGTAGGGGGCCTTGAAGAAGAGGTTGCTCGTGATCCTTGCCGAGATAGTTTGTCGACTCGGGCATGGACGATTTTCGATCACTCCGAGGATCCTCTAAGACCAGATTGGGAACCTCATTATGGGTTCTCGGTCGAAGATCGGGTTTCATTCGCCTCTTCTGCAAATAGTGAGGCTCAAGAGCACCTCGTTGACGATCTTGTATGCCTTGTTCATCGAGATTCGTCTCGAGAGAGTGATAATTTATCTTGTCGTATCGCTCGGATATCGTTCAGTTTCGATGCAGTTTGCCACCATTTCAAGGCCATGCGCTTTGTCATCCACTTATTCAAGTGGAATGCACAGGGGGGCGGGAATGCTGACTGCATCACGTACCCATTTACATTCTCTGAGACTGATCTAAGATCGGTAGTGGCAAATGCTCAAGCTGAAGATCAACGATGTCAAGAGATCCGAGACGGCAAAGGCCCCGCTTGTGGTCCTCTATTGTGTGATGACGATGGTCTAGTGGTTTTCCGGTCTGGTACTCCCCTCGGTACACAAGTGTTTAGATATGTCATTCCCCGCAGTGCTGCTGCTGTGCGGAGAAAGATCCTTCTCGATGGTCACCGGAGTTGCAGACATGCAGGAGTACGAGATTCTCTGTCGAGATGTACCGACTATCATATGGACGGTTGTGGTCGAGAAATGCGGGATCTAGTGGAGCACTGCTACGTTTGCAGGATCTTGCATGCAAAACGGGATTGGGCCCAACTTCCGTCTGTTGGACATTGCGACGCCTTCCTAGCCCAGATGCCGACCTACTACAAGACAGCCATCGATTTCTATGCTGTTGGAGATAAGTGGAAGGTGATGTCGGCGTGTTGTCTCTATAGTAAGCACATCAGTCTCTTCCGAGTGGCCAATGAATCGGCTAGCGAAGCTCTGAGGGTTCTCCGTTTACTCAAGTTGAGAACGGGATCGGTTCGAGTCGTCATATGTGATCGTGCTGCCTATTTCCGGACGGAGGAGAACTTCATCTCCAAAGTCGGCTCTGAGATCAATGCGAAGGTGCAC
>NW_003206821.1:0-1014 GCF_000006405.1 Perkinsus marinus ATCC 50983 | reverse complement strand
TTAACACTATCTTGAGTATTGGACTAGAATTGCAACTGCATAGAGGGAAGTGATAATCCATCAAAGACGTTACCAACCTCAGAGTACAGAGCACGTCTCGCAGGAACAGTTAATCTGATGGGCTCATCACAGTTGTAAGGGTCGTAGAATATAGAATCAACCAACACATTTGCCCAGCAAGGGTTCTTTTGATGCGAGAAAATCCTGTCTCCAAGGGGAGAATTTTATGGGGACAAGATACTGCGTTCAGATGTTAGCTTGGGATCTCGCTGGGCGGGGCGTGATGCCTCGTTGGTTACATCCCCTATAGGACCTGAAGACTGAGTGGAGCTGCTGTAGGAATAGCTCGAGGGGTAAGCGATCATGGCCGCATCATATGGACTATACAGCTGATAAGACATACACCGTGTGTGTTTCTCAATCTGAATAGTCAAATATCAACTACGTCTCTCGAGTTATACGGAGTTAGGTGCTTCTTGTTCGAAGGACTTTGTTATCACTATGCCAAGGAGCAAATTGCTCATGTTTAATACATCAGCAGTTGCTGCAGCGCCCCCTTTCGTCGCCAAACAACAGTCTGTGGGTGGTAAAGTGTCTATAGCCATTGCTACTACCAACGATTTTCATTCAATGTATGCCCGTCCAATGTCTGGGAATGGTTATTACTTCGAGGATACTCCTTCAGAGCAGTTTTATTCGAGAAGGATGTGAGAATTGATAGAAGAATTAGAGAAGGATGCTGACACTTGTTACGGTACGGCTGGTGCGATACGCATGCCCGAAGCTTCTGTTGATAAACTTTATAATATCGGTTTATCGGCCACCGGTGGTAAGGTGACGACCAAGGAGGACAGTGGTTGTGTGGATCCTTTTAAGTTCGATGATATGGTTCGTGATCCTTCATCTGCATGGGGTAATACGGCCCAAATGGCAGGCACCTATAAGTACCTTGGTCTGACTGCCGATACTGATGAGTATATCAGCTTGCTCCCCGGTGATTTCGTTGCTATGTCT
>NW_003213996.1:0-2070 GCF_000006405.1 Perkinsus marinus ATCC 50983 | reverse complement strand
CGCGACGCCTTCTTATCATCAATACTATCAATATTATAGCGATCGATCGGCTGTATTCGACCGTGAATATCCATTAAGCCGTCTGAAAAATATATGGGTAATTTATTCCGAACGGAAATAATCCCTCGTCCTAAAAGGTTACTTTCTCTGTACATCTCTTCCAAATCAAGATAGATGCCCATCCGCTGCAGAGCAACAAGGTTATTGAATCGTCCATCAATCCTGACATATTATAAATTCTACCAATATTCCACAATTTGACCGCGCGCCACAAAATTACACTCGTCTTCATACGCTCAACTAAGAAGAACTCTCCCAAAAATAGCGATCAAATTTTCCAACAAGTACGTAGGATTTTCACCCGTTCTACGTGGAGTGGGGAAAAACTCTGTGAAAAACCTGATATTCGCGCTATCTCATATCACGGGGGAAACTCCATTCAGAATGCGCGATACCACGACGACGACCTTGTTACTACCTCGTCCGACCGTCCGCGAGCAGACAAACGCAAATCTCATCCCAGTTGTATTTGGTTTGGTCCACGAATTTACGGATATTTTGCAGTATGCCCACCAGCGTGCCGGGCACTCCTAAAACGTGACCACCAATCGAGTTCACATATACTATTTGAGAATATATCTACGATCACGTATATATATATATAACAATTATCGATTGAATACTTTCAAGTCATTGGAGTTTCACCACCCTCGTGATATGAAAAACACTAGTGGAAAAACTATATTTCACGACTACTGCATATCACCGCGAATATCGCGTTTTTCACTAAGTATTACGTTACTTCACGTAAAACGGATTGTGAAACTCCAATATGATACTACAAATCTAAAATCGACACCTTTAATTGTTGTCCTCATACATTGCACTCACCACTTAAAGAAAACTACACTTTCATACAAGTACGCTGAAATACCAACCGCTTACGGCAGATATCAATACTGGAGTTTCACCACCCTAGTGATATGAAAAACACCAGTGAAAAACATATTTAACGACCCCTGCATATCACCGCGAATATCGGGTTTTTCGGAATATGCCACCTCACGTAAAACGGGTTGTAAAGCTCTACTATTATTACCACCAGACTCCTTAGCCTGTTCTGCGAAACCTTCCGGACGATCAGCATCCGGGTTCATTCTGATGAAAGTCGTACCCGCCTTCCTAATATCATCCAGTCCACCACAGGGCTCTTGATACATAGTCACACCTAGTAAGTAGTAAATCAAGTTGACATAAATGAGCCGACCAAGAATCGAACCCACGCCCTCTAGGTCATTAGACCGATAAGTTACCAACTCACCAATAAAGACCTTCACTTTCGACTTCGGATTTTCGATGAACTTGACTTTGAATGGTGCCGGCGCTGGATAGCCACCAAAATACTCACCATAAAAGGGGTTATCGAACATTTGCTCGATGAACCTCGGGAATCTTATCCCACGTTCCTGAATCACCATCCTACGCACTAACAACGTATCAACGTGAATAGATACATCGACAACTTCTTGCAAAACCAACTTAACAATCTTGGAGGTTCACACTATTTTACTTAGCCAATCTACGCGACTCTAGGAAGGGAGATAATTGACGTCAAGAAAGTTGCATAAACTTCACACCGACAGTTCCTACCTCATAATTGATATTTTTATGGTACACTAACTCTTCCTGACATATCGTTATCGGAGTATATCGCAACCGCGAATTCTCCTTAGTCAGATCGAAGCCTTGGACACCCTAAACATCAGTAGTTTAACGAGGGAACCGAACCACCCCGGTTCGATCCCTGGTGACGACAATTCTACAGGGCGCTCCAAATACAATATGCTATTGTCTGTAACTTCAGCAGAATTCAACGAGCTTTCCAATAAGCTCATTAGGAAGATCTGCGAGCACCCTCCTATGATATTCCAAGTATTCCAAGTATGCATTGGCCCTGCCGACCTATTCACGCGAAATTGCTCAAAATCCGTGTACAAAAGTTCAGGCCCGATTTCCTCGTGGAAAAACACGCGATTTTATGGCACTAAGTATCATGAAACGTCAAGGCAC
>NW_003211548.1:0-1746 GCF_000006405.1 Perkinsus marinus ATCC 50983 | reverse complement strand
TATCACCCCAGCTAGCAGCAATGTCTCACCAAAACTTGGTGGATGCTCAGTGGCTCCCGAGGAGGTCATGCAGGCACTCAATCACTTTCACTATTGATCAATTGACAACAACAACAACACCCTCCGACCACATTGAAATGACTAAACTGATATCCTCGTGATGAGGACCTCTCAACGGGATTAGGTCGAGTATCATCATATCACGAATAGAATATTTCACCGGCACTCTTCATCCTAGATATCCTGTTTTGTCGTCCCCTAGACTCCATCTTAACATCACGTAGAGTCTTCCTCAACTGCTCTACTTCCGACTTCATCGACGCCGCCTCATGGCACACATACCTGTCCACCTCCTTTTAGCAATCACAGAGCCGACGCTCCAATGAATACGCTCGGTACACGACCACGGTCCCTTCACATTCCTTCATCTCTCAAGGCATGTGGCGATTTCAAAAGATGTTATAGGATTCTATACATCACTCCTGTCCCCAGGCCAAATCTTAGAAACGAAAGTTGCTTAAACGCTATTCGTTATACTACACACTACGCAATTTCACAGCCCTCTGCTTACAATGCAGCGCGACGGAGTGCCTTAACATCCTTGCATTCACTGACACATCGCCACGCATTGAGTGCAGGCCAATACTTCTCACTGAACCAAGCGGCGACAACCTATCGGTACGTTCAACACTCTCAACATGAGTAGCAAGTCTCTGGCTCACATCGGAGAGGCCATGCGCAGCCAACATATCCGCGATGCCAGGAGTACGCTGTTCACCATATGATTCATCAGACAAGACCTATTGCGGACAAACTAAACGAATATGAGCTTGGGAGCGCCCAGGCCGACTTCTTGCAGTTCTCGTGAAAGCCAGGAGGTCTGTAATCGATCAACCAATGATATGATTTCTACAGCTTCTACGAACCCCAACTGACGGTAAGGAGGATACCTAGGGGGAGCACCAAGTCAATGAGAGTCTACCTAATTACTACTTACACTCGTTTAAGCAAGGTCAGCCATGCCCGAGGGGAATCGGTCGGGAAGTAAGCCTAAAGCAGTCTACAAAAAGAGGATCCATAATGTTACTACAATGCCTTCGACGGACTCCCTCATTCGACTGTCCTTCATGTTTTGGAAATACAAGAAGGAACTACATAGAACCTCCCAATGGGCGTGTAGAGTAGTAGGCTTATCTACACAGACAGTGGGCTTGGGGGTATTGACGGCGATGGGCTATCTACCTCCACCAATGACAAGTACGACATTAGCAGATGCTCGGTGACCGAAGAATATACTCTTTCCAGTGAGGTTATCATTGGAATAGTCCTGAGCGACGACCTATGCTTCCCATAACTAACACTACCAACAGCTGCTGACTCTGCACGACTCAGCGTCCCAGGCATCCTCAGGAACGCTCAGATGGTGGTAGTCACGAGCTTCCTGATCTGAGGACTGTGAGCCCTCCACTATAACGGGGATAACGTCCGGGAATATCGGCGTGATAAGCCGCCTGATGGAGAGGCATCGGATGGTTATGATGATGGGCATGTGTAGTCCATCCCCTACTCCTCAGGCAAGCTCTGTCCAGTTGCCGTAGTGATATAGTACCCAGCAGCGCTGTTACGCCCCATACCAGTAGAAGAGGAGCTCCTACCTATACTAGGGCCTATAGACAGTATAGGATCACATCTCTCGCCTCTTGAAGAGGAGATGAACACTGAAGAGCTTCCGAAGGGAGTAGTAGC
>NW_003209498.1:0-1049 GCF_000006405.1 Perkinsus marinus ATCC 50983 | reverse complement strand
TCAACACAATAAAAACAGCTTATAAAGAATTTCTCATGTCTGGGAAACAAAATGGGACAATTTTATAATCACGAAGCATAATAACATTGTTTTTGAAATCACAAGTTTTTCTCATGCAGAGAAATCATTTCCCTCTGTTGCCCGTGCACCCAACTGACAAACTCAAAGCATGATCTACAAGTATGTTGAAGCATAAAGTAATCACCCAAATCCGACAGTAGTTAGGTTATTGTCTAACCTCGAGACTACCTAGAGTCTCGTTATTTGGAAAATACAACAAATTCAGGATAATACAAATGAATAAATCATTTAATGGGCAATCTTTGCCTGAGTGGTAGCAATGAAGTTGCTGACCACACGAATGGAGTACTCGTTGTACTTGGCGAGTTGTCTTTTAGTAGAGGTAATCTGATCACCCTCCAACCTGTTAACCAAGGTCACACATACGCAAGCAGCGGGGATCTTGGCACGCTGGCAGAAGCCCATGAGGGCGACACTCTCCATCTCGATGTTGCGGACACCAGCATCATGTAGGCGATGGAGGAAGTTAATCTTATCCTCCTCAGTATACCAAGGGGTAAGAGCACCATCAGTTCGTCCCTGACCCTCGAAGAAATCATCAGCAGCCATGGTCTTACCCTTCACAACAGGAATATCCTCAGGGGCGCTGGCGATGATATCATCGACAAACTGCATATCGAGAACATCGGTAGGGATCTCGAAGACCTTACCGAGCTGCACAGTCCTCCAGCAGGGCTTGATCTCATCATTGATGGCCTGAGTGGTGCATACAACGGTTCCGGGAGCAACACCACAGCCACCAGAAGTACCAAGACGGATCCACCTGACGGTATCGATGATACCAACATGATTACAGAGCTTGGCAACTTCGTTCATGAGGATATGAAGAGAGGGACCACCCATACCGTGAGATACGGAGATCACAGACCCACACTTGAACATGCTGTAACGCTCTGTCTTACCAAGACGCATAACAGTAGGCTTTGGGAGACCCTGCTCCACAAAGGCGTTGGCCATGACCTCAGCGA
>NW_003204102.1:0-985 GCF_000006405.1 Perkinsus marinus ATCC 50983 | reverse complement strand
TTTCCGGATTATTGCATTTTTATATAATTGTGGGTGGCTGATTCTTGCGAAAGGACTGTTGTGATGTCCGAGTTCCCAAATTGGGAGTTTTTGGACATCACTCCTGATCTGCCGGCGGCGATCAGGATGACTGACATTTCGATATATTTTGGGTATTCGATAGCTGCCAAATCGGTCAGCGTCGAGTATTCCGGTTTATTCGAAGGATTCATGATATTGAAAAATATCATTGATTTTCATGGGGTTTTGTATTAGTACCCGCTCATTGTGGGAAAGTCGGGTGGATTTATCCTACCCGCAAATCTAATACAAGATTTGCATGATGCAGCAATAGACCAAGGTTAGTATAGCAGTTGTATTTATACGACTAGTTATGCAAACCCTTTGTGTTTTTTGTTGCGACTCTTGGCGTGAACCGGAAGACCGGACCTCGCTTTCGACTATTCATCTTTGATGGATATGAGATCGCAAGGGTATCGCTTCGTGCGATATTTAGTGACCATCAGAGCACGCTACGACTTTTGATTATATCCTTGGATTTAATCGGAAGCTCGCAAGCATTGCATTGATGCAATCACCTGGTTGATCCTGCCAGTAGTCATATGCTTGTCTCAAAGATTAAGCCATGCATGTCTAAGTATAAGCTTTAAACGGCGAAACTGCGAATGGCTCATTAAAACAGTTATAGTTTATTTGGTGATCGATTACTATTTGGATAACCGTAGTAATTCTAGAGCTAATACATGCGTCAAGGCCCGACTTCGGAAGGGCTGCGTTTATTAGATAGATTTATGGATAGAACCTAGTGCGAATAAATCTATCCCTCGGATTTTCAAGGGCCAGCGAGAACACTCCAGACACCCTGTTAGACAAGGTGCTATTCCAGTTCGAAAACCCTATCTCCAGATGATCTGATTCCAGGGTAAGTCGAACTGTTAAAAAGAAAAGACAACGCTTCCTGGGGTCCCCTATGGCGTGTCCGAGG
>NW_003200574.1:8975-13973 GCF_000006405.1 Perkinsus marinus ATCC 50983 | reverse complement strand
AATATCTGGGGCACTCGTACTGTATAGAATACACTCGTCAACATCTAGTGGTAATTAAAGTCGCAACAGGAGATTTTGATGTAAGGCGTCGCTGCAACACTAGTGATTGCCGTGGAAGATCGGTACGAGAGCAGGAGTCGAAGAGCGGTTCGAGGTTACCAAGGTGACTTGGCTACCAGAATGCAATAGTCCTCTGGAAGATAATAATTTCACAAGACCATAGAAGCTCACAAGCAACAGATCGTGTTGATCAGGTCTACTGGCCAGTGATCGGTCGTGTAATTCCGCACTGATAAGGCGATCTGCCCAGAGTCGATACGCAAGAGCTTTAATGATCTTGGTGGAGAAGAAGTGCGTGCTGGCCTCCATGAACTTCGACACGGGTACGGACTCGCTACTCTTGACAACAAGGCCGAGGCCTCAAAGCTGATCCACTACGGCAATCCCGCGATTTCCGAGGTGGCGTCTCAAGGTCTGAAGATCCGAGCAATCGTCCCGAAGAGTACTCGGGGTAGACCAGTTACTAATTGACCCCCAACTCCGAGAGGGCGTGATGGGGCCTGCAATGTGATCCATGTCGCCCGTTTATGTACCACTTAACTCTTCTTTGAATGTTGATAAAACCCATCATATCGTTCAAGTTCATCATCATAGTTCAAGTGCAAGCCACAATATTTGATCCGATTCTACGGGTACCAACCGTAATAGTTTTGACGATTCTTCACTCCTTTGTCCGTGTGAGTGTCTGATATCGTCATCAGATCCCCAGGACCGTGTGGACTCAGGTAGATCTTCACTAGGCGCTGTGTCAAACATTACTGAGTCTGTTGGTCTTCTGAGTCTGTTTGTCCCACCGTTGGTCCATGTACTGAATCTGAAACTGATTGTGTAAACTATGGCTCTTCAGGGCCACTACCGGAAATCGTATTATTCGGATCTCCCGGTAATCATAATGTAGAACTCATTATCGACTCTGGGGCTGGCTCCTCTCGTGTCTCTTGAGTGGAGAATGTATGAAGCTTGTTTCTCATAGAACAAAACCAGTTACCAAGATCGCTAATGGGGAACACGTCCAAGTGTCAGAGGTGCTCTGTGGACAGTTTGCTCTCAAGGACTCAAATGAGGAAGTTGTATCTCATTCAGTCATGTGAGATTTGTATTCTATTTACCAATAGCAGTGTAGACATCTGATGCTCAGATGTCACATGCAGAACCAACCATATGTTCTTACCTCAACGTTTATCTGCGAAGCATCGAGCCCACGCCATTACCCGACCTTTGATCCAACCACCAGCAGACTCGTTCGTCAACCGACCATGTCCGTCTAGTGCTGTCCGTCATCTACTGCGGGTCATAGAGCATCTTATTTGGAGTGTACCCTATGGAAGCAATTTCTCAAGAGCTACAGCATTTTCTCTTGGTTCAACGCTGCTGTTTCTCCGTCGGAAGGGTCTTATCATGCTCAGAGATACCGCCTCAGCCCCTACAGTTCGAGTTAGCCCAATGTAAATCTCTGGATCATAAGATATAGCTACGTTTACTGATGTGCCTTACTGCACAGCGCGGACTCAAAGCGGAGGAGAACCTGTATCGAATGTTGTGCTCGATGAGGAATGCTCCAAAGAAAGCGTCCACGTAGGACGACTCTCGGTCGTTGTAGGCCGTTCCTGGCTGGCCATTCGGCGCAGGCCATTCTGACAGATCCGAGTGGTAAGGTAGTCAACGGTGCTGTTGCAGGAGCTATAGTTCCTTGGGGAGGGAGCTGAACCATTACTGCCTGCATTCAGTCAGCCATTAATTCTTAGAACAAGATAGCTCTTGAGATCATTTCTACTCCTGGGAGCGGTATTGGGATGATAACTCGTGGAAACGGGATTGGTCATGGTGTACAACTGGAAGCGGTAGCGAAGTCGGAGGGCTAAGTAATAACGATAAGCAGATAGCAGGTGACCATTTCCGTCGTATATCAGTCCGAGCATGGAAATCGGTGTTGACTGGAATGGAGCTTCGTCGGAAATTTGAGTTTGCCTGCTGGTTGCTTGAGTGCTTGAGAGATATCGAGGATCTGCATCGACGAGTCCTGCATCGCACAGTTTGAATATGCCTTCGTCAGATGAGTGCTGCATAAAGGCCCGTAAAGTACAACACCGGATGATACTCATTATCCCTCCTTTTTCGCCGACTTACAAGGTCAACGCTTTTCGAAACTTTGCCGATCATTCTCGTGTTCTCCGCAGTGATCCAAGCAGTAGTGTCAAAATGTGGTAGATCTAGACTCTCCATTATATAAGAGATCATGAGACTAAGTAGTTCTTATTTTGAGTCCAAATGGCACTTCCGAGTAGTGTTAGTCAACGGGGGGATCCCACTAATCCCACCTCTGGCTCCGATGCGGGGACCCCCCAATGTTTCGCGACATCTTTGTTCTCGAGGAGAGTGCCCCCGACGAGGCTCAAGTCCTTCACGCCCTTGGGGCCTTCCCGGACCTCGACAAGTTGTCTGACATCGTTCTTGACTGCTTAGAGAAGGCCATTGTATCTGGCCAGCCATCGGAACTACAATGTGTCGTAGATCAGCTATCCGACCAGGTTCTGGTCTCTCTGGTGGACTCCATTCCTGAAGCCGGCAAGCTTTATCTACTTGATCACGGACGACGTTCAAAAGCGCATCGGAGACGCCTGCAAGATAGCTTCGGCTGGGCTGGTGCCCAGCCGAGAAGACCACCGAAGACCACCGAGAAGCTGGTAGAGCATCTCCCCCCGATGGTGTTGCATACTGTCCTTCAGTCTGAGGTCATCGCCGGATTCCCCTCGGCGAAGGCTTTGGCGACCCACTGCCGGCGCAAGAATCTTTCCTCTCTTTTGGAACTCAAGAGTTCTGAGAGTAGCCCCTTCAGTCCTGGCTAGGGAGCCCGACTGGTTCAGCAAAAGCAAATGTCCTCCTCCAGCAGTAATGAACAGCCAGTCTCCGGTTCGCCACGGTTCTCAGCACCCCTTATGGGTGGGCTTCAACCCCTAGTCGCCTCGAGTCACGACGATATCTCAAGATCGCGTGGAAGACACTCGATCTCCCCATCTCGCGCGGTCTTCAGTGGTCTTTCCTCCCAAACGGGTCCCTCGGGGTCAGCTCGTGGAAGTCATGTGACCCTGAGACCGAACCCAGGAGCATCAAGTCAAGACATGCGCAGGGTTGCCTCGACAGGCGCTGACAAGGCTGCGGCTGCTTTCAAGAGAGGTCCCTTCGAAGGCGTATCAGACGCACGAGGTCTCTCCGGCTTTCGGAGACAAGTGCACCGTATGGTCTTGCGACGAGGTTGGCTTAAACGAAGGGCTGAGCATTAGCTTCTTCTCACTAACTTAATCGATGAATCGGCCTTAGAACAGGCGATTGCCGACAGGGACCCTATCACGGCTGACGACTTCGCACTGGCCGTGGACGCGATCCACTCGACTTTGAAGGAAGAGTGTGGCGGTCACTTCGATGCGGAAAAGTTCCTGACTGAGCCTACGGGGCGCGGCCCACAAGAACCCTTGACTGATTACATTGGAAGGTTCGATGACTGGCTACGACGTTGCTCACTCGCAGGGACTCCGCTCACGACGCTCTTATCATCCGCGCCTTTCGCCGTAATTTGAATGATGAGAACTGCCAGGAGGCCTCCTATGAGTATCCCGGAACATGGTCACGCTTTCGAGTCAAGGCTCTCACTCGCGCCGCTAGGGCCGATGCTGACAGGGCGAGTAAGCCTCGCAACCCGCCGAAAGCAATGGTCCCGACTGCAGCCGGTGACGGGGGGCACCCTACGCCAGACCTGCGTCATCAGCAACGCCAACATCCTCCTCAAAAGGCGAGCTTTGCCGGAACTCATTGAGAGGCAAATGTACAAGGGGAGAACGGTGCCCCTTCAGACACCTAGGCCCTACAGAGTGTCACCGATGGTCACCGGCTGAAGCGCGCTGTCGATTTGGCAGCGAATGTAAGTTTCGCCACGAACGTACGGATGACAAAGCCACCTCTAAGGGTGGTGGCCATGGACGTTCCCAAGCCTCTTCCTCATAGTCTCTTCAAGTACTAGCACCCGATGGGGGGCCCGGAAGAGTCCGCTCTATTTTGATCCTCAGAGGTTAAGGAGAATCAGTTACAGATGCTTTGGGTGGTCAAACAGTCGTCCGAGTCCAGTCGTCCGAAGTACAGGTTGACCCCCGAGCTGCATGTCCCGGCGGAGCAGAAGTCTGAGTCGGACAGCCTCAGCAGGCTTGCTTTCTCCTGGGGTATCCCGACAGTATCATCTTTGAAGATCGCGGTGTGGTGCACACCAAAGCGGCTACGGTTTTTGATGGTTAGGCTCCTCTGAACATAATATTACCGTATGTGACGTTGAGAAACAGCTGAGGGTCATTGCAACAGTGCATCCAGCATCGCAAGGCGTCCTGGAGTTTGGCATGGAGCATGGAAGACCATCCAGGCAGCGGCTGCCCGCTCTCCAGTGGGCTTCCCCGACTGCCAATTTTATACTCAGATCCCTCAGTTCATCCCCACCCCCGGATACCTAACAAGTGGGGTGGTAGGGCCAACGTTCGGGACCCGGTAGGGCCCGCTACAGCCCCGATACCGGGAGCGGCGGCAGAACTTCAGGATTTCTCTTTGGCTGACGATGGTCTTCTAATGAAGAGGTCCCAAACCCCGAAGGTGAACGGAGTCTCCACGGCTCGTACATGTTATTATGTCCCCACGGATACTTCCGAGGGAGAGCAGCACGCACATTCGATCGTCGATGCATACCATCGTAAAACTGGCTGCCTTGATCGCCGTTACATACGATGGTTGGTGTCCAGATGCCTTTATATCCCCCGGCTTCATTTCCTTCTTGGAGGCGTGTGCGGTACCTGTGAGGTGTGTCGTTTGTCATTTAATAGGCGCTTCTATTCCACAACTGACTCAGCCCGCTCTTTCCGCTCTGGCGTGCAGGAGTGTTGGTCTACGGTTTCAGCTGACCTT
>NW_003200574.1:1300-8875 GCF_000006405.1 Perkinsus marinus ATCC 50983 | reverse complement strand
CAAAAGCTAAAGCGGTACTGTGAGAGTCTCAAACGGTGTGGTTGTCCTATGACGCGATGTGTCTCTGAACTCGACACAAGGCGAGGAAAGGGAAAAAGAGAGGCAAGGGGAACTGCTGTATAGCTAATAAGGTACACACATACACATGTGCGTGACTGCGAAGCTGTCTCCTTCATAGACTACAAACGGAATCACCAGGAGAAAGTTCGGGCGTCTTGCCTCCATACGAGCAATGGTTTTGTTCATCCTGAAATGTGGTCTGAAGCTCATGAAATTCTCGGGGTGGTGTGGTACCCATCTTCAACCAGCCATGATCAGGCTGGACTGCGTAGTTGAGGATGACAACTTCGTTTTACATATCGCTCGCAGTGCAAGTGTTGTGTCCGTCTCCAATCTACTGAATATAACGATGCATCATATTGACATCAAACTCTATGCAGCTGTGTTTGCTCCGGCGGCAATCAGGGACTGGTAATCTCACTTCCTTGTAGTTGGTATCGGTTTTATTTTAGCTGAATGGCAATGGTCATCAGGTTGTCTTGCTCATATCTTTAGTGGTCAGCCTTGTCAAGAATGAGAGCGCTGACACAGTGGCACCTTGCTTTGAAGCAATAAAGGAGCTCATCGAGCTTCGATTCGTTTTTGAAAGGAGGATGGTGAGGAGAGCCGAGGCTCAATAATGGCACGAAGGCTCTCATCTCTAAACTACTATGTCGGTTGTATGATTGCTGTTCCGCAACAACACGCACTTTGGCGTTGTGCATTCGTGCGTGGCGAATTATTTTGACTGAACTACCGACCCTCCGAGGGCGTCAGACGAATCGAATGAGTCTTCCACTTATGCTCCGAGGCTTGCAGAGAAAATCGAAAAACTCGAGTACGTCTACAGCTTTAAGAGATATCTGCGAAGACAACTTTTGACGGATATGTGCCAAACCCGTAGATCGAACCGGAGACTAACTCAAGGTGAGAGGTTCGTGCGATTCGAGATCTATGACTTTTGACCATAACACTTCCACAGCGATCATCACAATTTCAATTTTCCAACATTTCAATCAGAAAATGTGGACTAATCAAGCTCTTCGCCTTCGTCACGAAAGCCTATAGTATAACCCAACCTCGGAAAGCCAATATATCTTAGGCCAGCCTTCTCTGCCCTCTCAAATTGGCCACGGGGACCCCATTGTAATACCGGTCAGGGGGGGAAAGGACCATAATGCCAACCAGTAAAAGGTGTGTCATACTCGATGCAGCAGCCGAACAGCTACAGGTCAGCAACATCACTGAAGTAGGAGATAATCTTACCCAGCGTCAACACCACGGGTCGTATAGGGAGAAATGCGCCAGGTGAGAAATGCGTGGGTGCCCTCGGAGTACACGGACTCCAACCAGGAGCTACAGAATCTTCTGCCTGCTCAGAATCTTCTGCCTGCTCTGGACTAGAAGCTGACACATCAGCACGAGTGCGATCAGACAAAGTCGAGCCACCAATACGAGCAGAGACTACAGGAGTGTCTGTCGCAGCCGACGGAGGGGGGGGGGGGTTCAGGGGTAGTAGGGATCTCGTCAGGAACCACGAGATCAATAGAAAACCCGGCAGTCCCTCCTTCTACTTGTACATCAGGGGCAAGTGTTGGATGATCCAACTTGGATGAGAACCATATCCAACTCAGACCTGGTTCTCCAGTCCACGGTGACCGACCTCTTATCGGTACCAGAAGATGTTGTTATCGAGCTCGACAAAACTAACTGAGCCACGTTCCTAGAAGTCTAGACAGATCGGGACATTCGAGACCAACCAGAATCAGAACTTAAAGATGATGTCTCCCCAGAGTCAACCTAAGTTGGCGAGCCAAAAAGCAGTTGCTGACGCCGACTGGTGTCAACACAGAAAAGTCACTAAACTTGACTAAGTCACCGAGTGACCTAACAAGGACTGTTTGCGTTGAGATAATAGATCGAAGCACGAGACTTGGCTAAACCTAGCTGAGCCAACACGTCCTTGAACAGCTGCGACCCGAACGCACTTCCCTGGTCTGAGATAGCCCTAGCCGGAGGTCGATGAACCGCAATGAGATACAGTGGAGCCCTCAGTCCTTCGGCAACGCTCTTACCTGCCACCGGAACCGCTTCAACTTACCTCGTGATGTGATCTACCACCACCAATAGCTTGGGTAGTATCTGGATTAAACCCGGCACTCAGCAGAAGCGGTGAATCCAAATTGGATACACCTCCTTCGAGACGCGCTTCTGCTAGTCACCGCTATAAACTCGATAGCCACTGTATGCCAAGGAGACTCAATCGCGTATGGAATATAGGGCAGATGGGGTAGGAAGACGGTCTCATGGGCGCACAGCCTTCACAGTGCAGCAAGAACTCACTAATATCCTAATAGGGCATTCCTCACTCATAGCTGGTCAGCAACCTGTACGTCTCAACCTTGCCACCATGTGCTCTCGTCGAAAGTGACCCGCTTCCTCATGGAACCGATTCAGTGCTTGCCGCCAGAGACCTCCCAGAACCACCGGAACAAACTTCGACGTCGGCTCTTCATTAATCTGCTCCCTCCGTACCAACAGACCGAAACCGTGAACACGTCGGGTTAGACAATTTGTCCGATACTACCGAGACTCTGGCTCCTCGAGCTCATCCTTCGCTAAAGGCTCTCCTATCCGGCCCGTGTCCCTCACTACCCGAAGGATGGGATCCGACTCTTGCTCACGTCCCAAGTCAGTCGCTGACCAGTGTTTCTACAGGATGAGGACACGAACAAGAGCAAGATTATCCCGCTTCAAAGAGTCGGCCTCCTTAGTCAACAACTTGTCCGTCCTCGGGGCACGTGTATCTTGCAGTTCACGCTAGAGTGCTCCTTGCTCTGGCTCTACCACCTTGTCATCGGACACAGAAACTCGAGAGAAGCCATCAGCTACGATATTGTGCCTACTTTTCTCGTGATATACCTTGAACTTGAGCTGGGACATACTAATGAGCCAGTGTTGCACCTTCGCAGTCGTAGTAATTTGGGTCCAAATCGAGGGCTTGTGATCCGAGAAGGCAACCAACTCCAAGTGGTAAACCCGATGTAGTGAGCTGATCCGAAACAACTCGAACGAACTCGAAATAAATCTTCGAATAATCTGCTTGTGATAAATAGAAATAGTAAGTGCATGCATGCATGCAAGATAATTAGCTAAAACCTTATGTAAAATGTCCTAGCGTCGCGCAAAAATGACACCGCCAAAGCAAAAATCGGTGACAGATAGTTGCCATACGGTGTAATACAATCCGGCAATCGCAACTTTTTGCTAATATTGCGGATTTGCCAAATGCTATAATTTCTGACAGTCTCACTTTTTTGCTCTTTTGTATGTGCTGCTTTCTCAGTTACAAAGTAGCAACCACATTTACAACCTAGCAATTCCTGGTATAGGTTTTAGCAACCAAATGTTGAAAGTAGCAAATCCAAAAGTGTTTTCTAGCAAGTCGCTCTTTTTTGCTCTTTTTTTGCTGCATTGTATATTTCCCCGGAATGTTTTACACGCTGGCACTTTTGTCCAAGTGTGCTTCGCCCGCACGTTTTCGTTATTTTGGCAAGTTTTGCTCATTTGCTGTTTAATATGTTTTGCGTTGTAATTATGTAGTCTGACACCTTTTAAGGTTTGCTATTGTGTGATGTTCCTGCATGGAATATACAAATTGGCAGTTGCCGGTATGTGACAACGCTGTGCTACTTTTATGTTTCGGCTATTTGCTCTCTTGTAACTTACGCCCTGCGAGAATATATACTAGCGTTTTGCTCATTCGCTCAAACTCCGTCTCTGTTAGCGTTATTAGCAAATTTGCCCTTTTGCATTATTCGTACAAGTAATATACAATCGAGCAAACATAGTTATGGGATAGCATTTCTCGTTCGATTACGGTATTGCGTCTTATATCCATTTTGGTGCATGTTCATGCCCTGTGCACTTACTAAGTATCTATCAGAGGTGTCACACCTCGTGTCTCACTTCAAGTGAGTCACTTAGTATCGGGTCAAAGCGTGATAGCACTCTAGTGAGATATATCATTCACTCCGAATTTCGGAGTCCGAAGACAGCGCGAGTTATGATCAATGCTGAATACCAAACACATGATTGCTCTTGCACGTCGCGATTGAATCAGATGAGATAACAGTTAAATTGAGTCCCATCTTCGAGTATCCTCTCTCTTTTTGCATCGTAACAGTTGTGTCTCATGGTTTGGTACGATTGTACGTATTGATGACTCAACAATACCCACAAGTTAAACCCTCAAGTAGGCATTACGTAAGTATTACGGGCAACTTTGACATTCTGCACGAGAAACATTTGCTCATGGGCAGTGGCACTCATCGGAGCGTCTTCGTGGAGCTTTTGTTATGGACTTTGCAGAGGTGTCGAAGGATTGTACAGGGGAAACGCAACACGGACTAAATTACTGATTATGAACTCTACAGCCCCCCGCACACAATATTCACTCCCGGGCACCACTAGAGGGCCTTTATAGAGATACTATTAAGGGTTACAAGAGAAGCATATTGAGAAACGTCCAAATTTTTCTCTACCAATCGCCGAGACAGCTACTTGTAGCAACTACAACAGCTGAGCACCACTGAGGTGCCTACCTTACTGCGAGTGCGTACATGGTCGCTAGTCTCCAGTGATGGGAGAAACTACTTCTATTCCTCACGCTCGTCCTCTTTCGACCGCTTCTGCTGCAACTCTTTTGCCACGTGGCTCTCATACTCCTCCACCAATAAAATAGCATTGTTGTTAGGCGAGTTCTTTCGCACTATCTCCTCACATCTGGTACCTCGGGAGAACTTGTTCAGCGCCGGGTAGATGCGGAGTGCTAACTTAGCACTGCCAAGCCAGCCTGCCTCTTTCCTCGATAATTTCGATGTTCGCGAGGGGCATCTTTCTGCAAAGACCAGTATTTGCTCAGACTACCGAAGAGCATATTGGTTCGCATGCAATAGGCCACGTAGGGATCAGGGTGCGAGTATGAAAGCCACGACATCTCGCATGGGTACCACTGGGGCGCCTGCAATACAGCACTGCACTGCAGGTGAGTGATCCATGTTGATCCAAATAAGTGATCTCGGATCACTCAGTACGAGTGATTCCGCCCAATACGAACTACCATGTAAACACAAATCCTCTCCCTCGTCCTTCTGTGACCATGTGCGAACTGCAATGATGTGGAAAATATGAAAATCCAACGAACCCTTAACGAATGTAAGTCTTTACTAACGACCTACTACCACTTACAATAGTCCATCCATCATTCTCCCAGTGCTGCAACTATACTTATCTATATCGACAGAACCAAAGAACTTTGCAAAATAGTCAACACTCAGAGACTTCGAAACTATAATGCAATGCTCAACACAATCACCAACAACCCACCAAGGTTCGAATCTCGCGTGCGAAATTTCAGTTTCTTCCTCCGATTGTAGAACAGCATAAATTTGCTCCATTGCGGGGTTGCCCATTCGTAAAGCGGCAAATTGCTCCTCTGAAAAGTAGCAATTTGCTCAATAGTAGAAGGAGCAATTTATCGGTTTGCCCCTTCTTTGAGCAAAATTGCTCAATTTTGTTACATAGTAGCACTTCACATAGCGGCAACTTTTATATATTCTAGCAATTTTCTGAAATATAAACAAGCAAACGATATTCATTCGAGCAGTTTCTGTTATACAAAACGGCAAATTTGCGTGTTTGTAAAGTGAATTTTGCTACTTTGCTCTTCTGTATATCAGCCATAGCATTTTTACACACTAGCACAACAGCAAAAGCCGCAGGGAATGTACATTCCAGCTAATTAGCACTTTTTTGCTATTTGCTCCTTTGCTATTAAGTAACTGAGCCCCATACGGGGATAATCTCTACACAGAGTACCGGTCTAAACCATTCTAATGCCTTGAGGATAGAATACGCTTCATGCGTATGCACCGGTCAGACTGGCTGAAGAAGGCCAGAGGCCTTCCGTCCTGTTCTATCAACGGCCTAATCGCTAAATGACTGGTGTGACTTATAAGCTGAAAAGATCTTGAGAAATCTGGGTAAGTCAACAAGGGGCTATTCACTGCTTGAGGTCATTAAAGGCCAGCTTCTTTTCCTTGCCCCACTTAGTCCCGAACTCCACAGCCTTTTTCTTGGTAAAGTAGTTAACGATCTCATAGAGTCACTGAGGCCTATGTAGTGTTCTGCCTTCCTCGCCAAGTCGATCTCTCTTTTTTCTTCGGAACAAGGCTTCTCGAATTCCACCTTAGCAAGTAAAAAGACTGTATTACTCGACACATAACTATAGGGCTCATCTTCGCCCACAGCCTTGTCCAGTTCCCCAGTGTTGGCTTTCTCATCACCCAAGATCTCTTGGGTCTGACTTGCCAAATCAACCATGTGACCGCTTCTTCCTTATCGGGATCAGCGCTCTGAATATGTTCGATCACCAACCTTTCAATAGTTTTTAGCACTTCCCGTTGTTGAGCAGCCGTCAGAGCTATGCTCAGAAACATAAACTTCATCATCGAAAGGGACTGCTCGGCAGGGAAAGGCATTCGTAGGAGTTCGGGCTACCACTTTGGTGTATTCCTACTAATAGTATGCACCGGTTTCCCATAACACAGAGTATCTAGCTGAAATTGTTTCAAAAGTCGTGTTCCAGGATCACGAAGAACGCTAAACATTCCATAATAAGAGCTGTAATCAAAAGGGGGATACACAACTCCTCGGTAGCGGGGCACACTCTCTGACCCACTCCTGTTATTATGATGAGGCTAACTGCTAATGTTGCTACACCAATAATCTTACAAGAAGACTTGCCCATCGGAACGACGGGCGATTCACGGGGGCCCCTGGCGGGACTTACTTCGCACCCAGCAGAAATTCCATCACGCGCTACCATCGTGGCACAACAGCCAGTATCCACGCGGCAGCGAACAGCAGCAAACTTCTTGCAAGACCAATTGTAGGATGCACGCTTCCTCTTACAGAGCCCGCACGGCATCAGCTGTCTTTTAAGCTGCGTGAGTCCAGAACCATATGCCATGACGACCAGGGCCTTGTTGAGTCTTGAGAATATCCTTCAGAGACCCAAGCAGGGCATTCTGCGAAGTATGCATAGCTTTAGTCTGCGCTTCGATAAGCGAGACCAACTGCTTGTTATTCTCTGCCACCCCCGCGGGGCACGCACGCCTATCCCCGAACACAGCCGTTGCAGCATGCTTGGCCGTCCGAGACTGGTTCCCTCTGAAGTTCTATATAATATAGCAAACCTCAGTTATGCCCTAAGATCAAACTCTCCTCAGAACTGGCCTCGGTCCCTCCGGGGCACAGGCAACAAGACGATCCAGCAACATAGGACTCGTAACCAATGGAAACCTTCGCTCCCACCGGTAATATCTTGTCGTACTCCTCCAGACCCCGCTTCCAGACACCCGTGAACTGACTAACTTGACCCTCACCATCCCAGGATAGAACATGAAACTCCCTTAAGGTTTCGTCTAGACGAATCAGGACGAAGAGCTGTAACATCATCTCGCGATCAGCAGC
>NW_003200574.1:0-1200 GCF_000006405.1 Perkinsus marinus ATCC 50983 | reverse complement strand
TGTGTCAGTTAATATAGTGTCGCTCAATTCTGTTGCACTTGGTACAGTGGCATCTAGTACAGTAACACGATATTTCGCGCGGCGCGGAAAACCAACGTCATCATAGGCAGATGCAGGGTATCTGAGTGATGTTGACACAGTGCAGCAGACAGAATTCTGTGGATTCTGCGATTAGGCTGCTACATCCGTCGTTCGGTTGGAATGCTCATAGGGCAAATAGCGTGTTAGGGTGATATAAGGGGATACTCATTAGCTGCCTAATGAGTAGAGATATCCCGCGATCCAGGTGGCAGTGGGAATAATGGGAGATGTTGCTTTGATAAAGGGGGAGTGACGGAAGCGAACGTTATCTCAAATATAGTAACTGCTACTAGGAAGTTACTGAAGGGAAAATAACCGGGTGCAATAACCTGGCCGCCGCCGCCGCCGCCGCATCACCGTAGTCCGTCATGTTGAACGTCATGTTCATCTAATTTAACTCAATTTTCGCACAGCTGCTCGTTATTCTTCAACAACCATCCTGATCTTGAAAGCTACCTTGTTCTCCATTACAATCGACTTATAGTTCATAGTAGAATGTGAGTGGCTGCTCTCGGAGTTACAGGAGTCTATCAGGAGTCGGTCTCCTAGGGTCTACATTACCTATTCCTAAGGATCTATATTCCTCTATTTAGAGTAAGTAGTAGCTAAAGTGAATTATTAATTCTACAGCACGAGTATCTAATACCAATAAAGTGGGATGAACGCCATCGAAATCATAGGAGACCCATCCTTTAACATCAACTATCACCACCGCGGCTATTGATGATGATGATGATGATTATACTCTATCATTGAATTATCATACATACTGTATTTGTAACACAACTCCATTGAATAGGTACCACTACTATTGATATAGAAGCAGAATATTGACCGATAATAGATTGATAGTCATTTTGTTTGTCATTATCCTACCCCATCTCCTACGACATACATCTAGTATATCGGGATGATGTGCATGATGATGATGATAGTGGTCATTGCTTATTCGAATACTGCTTATAGCGATGCTTGGGTCCAACCTAATGGTGGTAGTGGTACGAATGTCATTGGGTTGTTGCTCCTTGTGGTAGATAATGTTGGTAATCATTACACTACCTGTGATTCTTGTTGTTGTTGTTGATGACTATTATTATCATCTTCATCTCTCTCATCTCG
>NW_003216301.1:0-3281 GCF_000006405.1 Perkinsus marinus ATCC 50983 | reverse complement strand
GAGTTGGATCGATACTGGGCGCAATACACCCGTGGCCCTACCGGACAGAGGGCTGCTGTTCACACTGCGATGGAGCGTACTATTAGAGTAGCTCGGCGGGGGTATGAACACCTCTCGAGCTTCTGCTGCGACCAGGTGGGTTCCTGGCTAGAGGTTGGTGTTCTTCTGGGCCCACGCAACAACTGCATCATAGAGGCTTCGACCTCATACGGCAGTATGTCCATAAACACGGCTTGAAGTCCTACAGGGCTATCCCCACAGCTCAGACGGAAGTAGCTCTTGCGCATCTCACTGTGCACCACAAGTTCGGGTCAGATCCACGGCACGAAGAGGAGGTGCGGCGACGGACAGTGTTCATGGCTCGACAGAGGAACAACGAAGTCAAGTTTGATGGACTCGGAGACCGCGCAGGTCGGAGGCTCCTGTGTCTCTGCCACGATGTGGCTGACCAGATAACGCCCTTGGAACTCAACAAGTCCCTTATAAGAGAGACGATCGACTTGGGCTTACTAGAGGTCCGAACTGACGCTAAGGTGGTTGATGTGGTCATCGAGGAAGACGGCAAAGTGAGTAACCGACATCGTTCTTGCTTATCGAGACACAACTGCTCAGGCTGTTACTGGTGTAGTATTGGAGGACGGCTCCATCGTCTATGGCTCAGAGGTTGTTCTAGCGATGGGGGCGTGGTCTTGTGAGGCGGAGGTTTGGTAGGAAACAGCTGCAGTTGTCGTGACCATGGAAATCTGTGAGGCCTTCTCTACGAGGGAGAGTTGAGATGCCAATGAGTGGTATCAAGAGTAGCAGTCTGGTGTACAAGGAGATGAGAATGGCCGCAGTTTCTGACCCGCACGCTCTTTTCTGGTACTGACCCGCAGGTCTCGGAGGCACCTCACTGGATCATCAGCTCCGATGACGCCAACGGTTGCCATCTTGAAGTGTACCCTCGACCGGATGGTGACATCTACGTCTGTGGACTGGGCGGATCCCCTCAGCTGCGACCCGATGATCTCAGATCTATTGATCCGAGTGGAGTACAGCCGGAGGCAAACAGGGTGGCTGCTGGCCACAAGGTGGGTTCAAGTCGTGAGATGTGAGTAGTAGAGGCGCGGTTGTCAGTCGCTCTCTGCCATGACATCTCTAGTCGATCCTGGTAAAGAGCCCGATATCAAGCAGGCCTGCCTTAGGCCGCTACTACCGGATGCGTTACCAGCTATGGGCCGGCTTTGTGAGGGGATCAACAACCTGTGAGTGCCAGTTTGGCGGTTGCTAGCATGTATGCAACCCTTCTTGCAGATACATCGTGGCGGGCCATAACTGTTGGGGTATTCTCTGGTCCCTGGTTTCGGGAGAGGCAATGGCTGAGCTTATCGCTCATGGCACATCTGAGCACCTCAGTTCAAGTCCCTTCGATCCCACATAGCCTTCATCATGACTCCTGTTTCCTGTTGTAACCTACCGTTGTGTTGGAGACAACCAAGCCTTGCTCATACGCGACGTACGTCAATGACAGACCAAACCTGATATGTATTCCAGTGTAATAACAGTGCCAAATTTGTGACAACCCAAGCATGTTCCAAGATGGATGAATGGAGCGTGCTGCAGCGAGTGTGGCAGTCGGGCCACAGTCGGACTACTAGCCCGGGGCTGGTAGCAGTCTCAAGTCGGGAACAGCGAGTGAGGCTCCGGCATTCGCTCTAGATACTGGGCCTACTGCTTAGGAACTGCTCTCCTCAAAGCGTACCTTACAAGTGGGAATTCCTAACGATCCTTGAAAACGAGAAGTTATGAGGAAGCGCTCCTTAATTAAGGAGGGTGAAGATTCAAGAGTAGCTCCACTCCCAACTGTTTATCGAACCACTGGTCTTCTCATCGTCAGCCTTCTCCCTGCGTGCAGTGCGCGATGCTAAGACGTTATTTGGGACGCTGTGCAGAGATTCAGACGACCTCATCAAAAAAGTCTACGCCATAGAGGAGCTGTAAGATCTGCCCACTGACTGCGACGCCCGCACCAGATTCCCCAACTGCTCGGATGTCATCGGCCACATCAGGAAGCCAGCTGACGATTATGTCAGAAAATGCTACCTCGACCTCCAAAGACCAGTCACTGACTGGCAGTCAGCGTGCGGAAGCTGCTGGGCATTAAGCATTGTTGAGACCTTCATGACCGCCGCGGTATCAAGATGGGTGGGGCTGTCACGAAGCTTCTATCGGCCAGCGAGACGGATGCTTGTGCACCGTGAGTCAAGACTGCCAACCTCGGAACGTCTCATCCCGATCGGTGCTTCTCAGCCCAGGTCCGACGGATGCCAAGGTAGAGATCCTTCTTCAACCTGGTCCTGGGTGCACGACGAAGGCGTCGCATTTGGTAAAGCCAGTCGATCTAAAGTCGAGATGAACCTATCTGAAGGACTCGCCTCAGATTCCGAGGCTCGTTTAGATTCAAGACAAGTCTCGGAATCCAAGGCCGTTCTACACTCCGGCGGTGAGGATAGAGAAACGAGTGGGAGCTCGTACACAACTTGTATAGGAGTTCCCATTCGTTTTCCAGTTAACCAAATCACGAATGGATATAATCGAATGTCGCGACCGATTGTCACTTGATCGCTTGCAAAGCTTGATGTTCAGGCTGTTTGAGCTCTACGTGTAGGGATCAATAGGGTGTATGATACACCTTATTGATCCCTTGTGGATACACCGTGTCCCTACTGACTCGATAAATATCTGAGAAGCTCTGTAAAACCAAAAGAACAACCAAATAATCAAGTCCTACTGAGATAATCTGAACAATCTCAATGAGACTGTTGTTGTTACTCACGAACGGGCATTGATGTATTTACGACACTTTCGCTATATATTTCCACGCCGGTGAGCAGTCAACGGGGGACAGAGTGGTGCCCTGTTTATCTTCTGAATCGCCCTGGTCGGCTCGGAATTTTTGCTCAGGCACGAACGGACGCACGTACACGAGTGCTCGTGCGCAATAACATAAGCTCCGCTCGCACAGCTCGCTCCGCAACTATAAAAGTGATTGTGAAATGCAACTTGTAGAGCGTGATCAAAGTCTCTAGTCTAATCTACTCGGGAGGATAGGTGCTTAGCTATGCAGTATGCAGGGTCGCGCACAATGAAGAAGAGTAATTACAACGATGCAATCATCTTCTACTTCTTTTAGATACCCCACGATGATCCACAACTCCGTCTCTTGGATGGAGGAAATCGTAAACCTGTTCAACTTGGTGCTGCTCGAATGATGCCTGTTTAACTCTAATCAAGCACCTGGT
>NW_003205565.1:452612-469277 GCF_000006405.1 Perkinsus marinus ATCC 50983 | reverse complement strand
GGGTAACTCAATGAGAAATCTTCCCGGCTCGGCATGCCAGTCACTATAGGCTATAGCACACGACGTTCTAACATCCCCCGGATGATTTTGCCTGAATCGTGGTGATGGCGATGTGGAATTTGTGTTGACCCCTACCTGTTTGAGCAACACGATTCATCAGGCGTCTCTCATCCTGGAGTAGATTTCGGAGCCTCAGAGAGGTCGAAGGATAGTTCTGTGGAACTTCGGACTCGACATGAACATCAATTGATGCCTCGGTTTCTCGTAACGGAGACCGTTTCTCCTCAGCTAGAGCAGTACGTTCAGATGATCGCCGGCCCTCAATGAAAACATTGATCCTCGGAGTGTTTGACAACTCAGTGAATCCATTCTTCTCAACAAAGTCAATGAGCTCCCTAGACTCTTTCTCTAAAGACAGAATGAAGCTTTTCACATTGAAACTGTCACATCTAGTCGTACTCGTTGAGGAGCGTTTACGATTGAAACCCAGAGGAGTGTCTAAGTGAAGAGTTATGCTTGGATCGCCTTCGACCCCCGATACGAATATCGTTAGGAGAATGGTTGTGCTCGCCATACCCATGAAGTTTTTCATAGTAGTACAAGTGCTACAACACACAGTTTTCTAAATAATATTTCCCTATGGGGAATACTGAGTAGATGGAAACCTATTCGGCCCGAAAGCTCAGGAAAAACATGGCCAAACTATATCACAAATATCGGCGAAACGCGCTTTCATGATCCGGTTGTGGGATCTTAGATCATATGAAGTAGGACAGGGCCCAGTATATTCTAAAGGAGCAGAGCACATACCGTTGGAGGTATAACTCCATCCATCCTGAGTAAGCATTGCTAAGCAAGTACCCTTCGCTCAATCCTGCATCATGAACTTACTGGACATGCGCGGTTCAACCGCGCATGCTAACTAGCTAACCGTTAGCTAGACCGCTGCTCTCCCAGGCACCCATTTGAGCCGATAATTTCATTTTCGTTTGATCTACATCGCACCTCTATTATCGAGTATATTAGATTAATAGCTGGTCTCGATGTATCCTATAGGATTTGAACCCACAACCATCTGATCCCTATACACTATTACTAACCACTACATCACATTGACGCATGATGATTACTATCTTAACTTATATAGTAGTATTCTTAATTTGAACATACTGTTCGTAATGTGTATGTGTATGAGAATGATACTCGCCACGGTTGTTGTGCATGTGCATCATCAAAGAGCGTTCGGGTGTTGGGGGCGTTGATTTTCTATTTATAGTGCGTGCACTTCAAATTCGCGTGCGCACATGCTCTGGATTCCTCTAGACCCCGTAGGGGTCCAGAGTGAAGTCATCGGCAACTATCACCACCAATGATTCCATGTATCATCACCAGTTATCGGAGGGTTTTGGGTGGTGGGATTGACCGCGACCATCCCCTCTAAAGCACACTATCACTAACTATTACACCATTTCCTCTCCAGTCACATTACTAAGTTCAGGCACTCCACCTCAACAATTATTATTAAAAATCTATTAACAAGGATTCGATCTCTATATCTTCCCATTACCAACCCGACACCCGAACGACACCAACCATTACCAACCTCGGGGATGTAACACATTTTTGTGTTTGTGATCTTCGTTGCAAGTCGATTGAGTATCAAGGATCCGGAAAGAGCAGAGGGTCTAACACCTGATGAAGTTCTTATGAAACCAGCCGGAGACCAACAAAATTTTCGTAGATGAGCGTTCACATGTGAAATTGAATCAAGAAGAGTTTTACTATTGGTACATAGTGCTCGCCTAAAAGTTGAGGAAGTTATTTGGGCGAAGGCGATTCGCTGAAATTCTCCTTAAAGAACTTGGGATTCTTATCATTTCTAGCGGTCTACAATACTCATTCACGCCATAGCACTGTCAACTCAATTCCCCAGTCTTAACCTCAAGTTCGCAAAGACATCAAGGCACTTCGTGAAAATGGTAGCCTTGCTTAGCGTAGAACACAGAGCACAATGTTGTGAAAAGCATTGGAGATTGAATGTTTGCACAGCTACGCCAACCATCATATAGATCGATCAGGGTAGCGCTGCTTGTACATCTCCAGCATCTTGATACCCAGGTCAGCTGGTGAGCGAACCACATTCGCTCCACAAGCTTCCAGAGCAGCGATCTTGGTGGCAGCTGTGCCTTTACCTCCGGAGATGATAGCACCGGCATGACCCATCCTGAATAAGAATCATTCAACAGGATTCGAAAAAAGACCATGCGGCAATTCACCTTCTGCCAGGAGGCGCTGTAACTCCTGCAATGAACGAAACGACCGGCTTATTGTCTTTATTGTTCTCCTTGAGCCATTCAGCGGCTTCCTCTTCGGCTGCCCCTCCGATCTCACCAATGAGAATTATGCCTATAAGAAAGCGCAGTTGGAGCCACGAGGGAAATACACAACAAGTTGAGGTCAATTGGTTCTACCTTCGGTCTGAGGATCCTGTACGAACCTCTCCAAACAATCGATAAAGTTGGTACCATTGAAAGGATCACCGCCAATGCCAACGACAGTGCTCTGGCCCAAGCCGACTTCGGTTGTTTGATTCACGGCTTCGTAGGTCAATGTTCCTGACCTGAAAGAATTCTTCATCTGATACGCGGCCGTCTTCTTTTCGACGAGGGTTGGAGGCACCTTGAGACGACTCCGATCTTTCCCTTTTTGTGAATGTAACCAGGCATGATCCCAATCTTGCATTCACCGGGCTTGATTATACCCGGGCAGTTCGGGCCAATAAGACGAGTTTTACCCCCTGCCATTTTCAAAGCGGCCTTCACCTGATCACGCATGCCAAACTTGTAACCCACACGTCGAATAACTACCGGATGACGAGCTCACCTTTACCATGTCGTGCTGAGGAATGCCCTCTGTGATGCACACCAGGAGAGGAATTTCCGCCTGGAGGAGAACCAACATGCTATATTCCACCAATAAGGGCATTGCATACCTCTATGGCTTCCAAGCAAGCTGAGGCGGCGGCGAATGGCGGGACGTAGACGACGGAAGCATCAGCCCCTGTAGCTTGACGTGCCTCCATAACGTTCGCGAAGATCGGGAGATTCTGAGACCGCCCTTGGACGAGAACCAACGGACGAAACCCCAAGGTCACCTTGTCTCCCACATTATGGGTGGTCCCAGCCTTCTTAGGATTTACACCGCCAACCATTTTGGTCCCGTACTCTATTGCTTGCGCAGTATGGAAGGTTCCTTGCTTCCCAGTGAGGCCCTACAGAGTAAAAAGTTCAAGTTCAATCCCTGCGTCTGTGCAAAGCGTCTGTGCAAAGCGTCTGTGCAAAGCGTCTGTGCAAAGCGTTGGGCAAATCACCTGACAAATGACCTTCGTGTTCTTGTCGACCCACACACGAGCGGTAGAGGAGAAGGCTCTGCCCTTCAGGCTCGACAGCGGCACAGATGCAGCGATACCGCGCGAGACCAGGGTGGACAGCATAGCTGGAAAATTTTCAAAAAACAATGTGAGAAACTTTCAAGTCCTTGGCATGGACAGTATTCGAAGAACTCAGAAGGCTCGAGAGATGAGCTTTCAAGCAGCGACTGAGAACACGTCTGGGTAGTTCAGTCAGTCGTCTTGGAGCACCACCCAAGGTAAGGTATAAACTGAACACACAACCGACTGATTCAGATAGAACAGTTAACCTAGGCATAAGCCTCAGCAAGCCTGCAATAACGCCTTGGCACACGATCCAGGAGCTCCTGGTGGCGGCACGGGTGTTGTTATCTCAAGCAAGACTAGTTACGACCCAGTGAGGAGGATCCCCGAAGGGCCCTGACCGTGAAGATCACCAGCGAAAAAAGTCTAACGTAAGTCGCACTTTGCGATCGCTGGAGCATACAACGCGATACGAGATATTGATACTACATCGAGCCTCACGCCCACAACGCCCTGGGAACACAGTATCCAATCGGTTTTGTGGAATTTCTACTATGAATCATGACCCGTCATACGTCCATCTGTGGGTGAAGGAAGTGCTGTTATCATCCCAGGTGAGAGAAGGTGGATTTTTCGGTATCACTCGCATTAGACTTGCCAACACAAAACGGCACCAGACACTCCAAATGGGAATATTTTTTGCAAAATGTGACATTTCTATGATCAACACAGGTACTTGGAGATCAGGTTAAAACTAACATGGCCCTTCAGTATGACCAGCGAGACGACTTACAGAACGGCACTTATAGGCATAGTACGTAGATAGCGATATAGGTCTGGCCACGGGGGGGGGGGGGTTAAGGTAGTCGCGACACAGGGCCCTTCGCTCGTTATGATGGTGGTAGTTGGTATCCCATGGACGCATAGTATTTGCTCCAAGCAGCCATATTAGCCTGATTACTCGCGGCAACTTGTTGTTGATATGCAGCCCATTGAGAATAGTATTGAGCCATTGGGTCCATCCCACCCCCGCCACCACCTTGCATCATCATCATGCTGCCTGACATACCGTACCCCTGCTGTGATGGAGGAGGCATTATCCCAGCGTTATAGCCCTGCGATTGCGGCTGTTGCTGCATCATAGGCCCCTGAGGACCCATTCCCTGTTGTTGTGGCTGATAGTTCGGGTATTGTTGCTGCACGATTGTGACGATCCTCCCATTAGTCTTCATCGATAATTGCATCAGAGCTGCTTGGACTCCCGACGCCGGTCCCTGCAGAGTCATTTTGCGAGGGGTCCTCTGGTCCACACCTTTCTCAATCTGACACTCCGACAGGCTACACTGTGATTTCAAACCCTTCACATTTTCACCACCACGACCAATGACAAGCCCAGCACATTCAGCGGGTACGTCAATAACGGCTCTATCAATCGGTCCCGATGCCGGCAGAAGATGAGACCATAGGTCTTGGCCCCCGAAAGCCCCGTAGGGTGCATGCGCAACATATTCTGTCCGCATACCGTATGATTGGTCCCAACCGCCACTGCCCTTGCCGCCAGATCCCCATCCAGCGGGGGAGCGCAGCTCTGACTCATCTCGACGAAAGTTGGGGTTCAGTTCTTCAAACTCTCTTATGAGAGCCTTCACATCGATAAGGTTGTCTCGGATGCCCTCTACCATTTTGACGCCCGCTTGGACTTCCGCAGGAGTGCCTATGATTCTGCAGGCACGCGCCTCGCCACGCTGGAGACCTCGCTGCTGCATATCAATCCGGCAGCCCGTGCGATCTGCAATGACCTGGGAATAGATAGTAGTAAAAGCACAGTGCAGAGGTCAAGACAAGAAGCGCCCCACTACCTTCACGACGCACCCGCGAGGTCCAAGAATATCGCCAACCCGATCATCCGGGACTTGAATGATATGCTGAATCTCACCCTCAAGAGGCTCCATGGGTTTGGTCTGGCGCTCTATTGCACGGATCGCTCGCTAACAAATAACAGCAGGCTACGAAGATTAGCGTTTCCACATCGAATTCGCGATACAGTGTCTGTCAGCGGTAAGTGCCTACTTGTAAGTCTTCGTCGTTCTGACCATCTATGTGAAACAGCGAGTAGCCTTGCTCCTTCGTATATTGGTCGCACTGAGGCCGAATGAGAGGTCATTAATCACGACTTAGGGATTACCTCAATGTGACACCGAGATGTGTTCCGAATACTCGTCAAGTTGGCTCCGCCTCGGCCGATAATTTGAGCCACACAGTGCTGAGGAACCTTCAACGTGTGGCGGAACGGCCCAGCCTCAGCTCCCCAGCGATGATGGTCGAGCGGCCTGTCCGGAGCAGCAGGGCCGAAAGGAATCGCCGAGATGGAAGAACCGATCGGAGGTGCACCTAGGGGCAGTGGGGGTGTCGCCGTGAGCGGGAGCAGCGACTACTCGAATTACCATTGATGCCCGGAGCGGTCTCGTCAGCAGATCGTTTCATCTCAATAGCATTCCGCGTTACCTCCGCCTGATTTCCAGTTTCCTGTACTTGTTCTCCTTCACCCGCTGCCTTCTTAGTGGGGGGTTCTTCATTGGAAGAATCCGCCCCTACATCACCTTCCTCCTCACGAGGCCTCTTTTCGCCACCAGAGATGCTCTTAGTTGCTGCTGGTAGCTCCTCGGCTGAGGTCGAACCCTCGACAACGGGGACCTGCCACACAAGTCAGCATACCATTGGCAACGACGAGCAAAGGCATTCTAGTATTACTTGCGGGTCCCGGCCGGTTTCGTCTTCCGGTAGAGCAACAGCAGCAGCAGCAACGCCAGACGTAGCTGTCACTGGATCGGCTGCAGTCAACCCAGAAGCCGACATGAAAGAAACTCCCTGATGCAGAAATCCTACCATCACTCGACTATCTCATCTTGAGCACAATATCGGGCGCGCGCGTTTTCAAGTATTATCGCGCAAGCCCGAATCTATTTGGGATGTTCAGCCAACTGACCCTAGTTGAGCTTGCTCCAACCTGATCACCTTGTGCTCCGGAAGGCTCCGCTGATACTATCTCCTCGAATTGATTTGTGATCCTAGTGACTATGAGTCGACTGTGCGACTGTGCGAAATGCTTCTACCATACAAATGCGATTTATGCTTGACTGGCGACGATTTGCTGCTGGTGACTCGAGGGAGGCATGGTGTTGCAGTCACTTATGACTGGTTAATCTGAGATGACTTGGCTGTGTGGTGATAGTGATCATCTCCCTGTGAACGTCCATTTAGGCGATTTCCCGATGGGATGGTACACTGATTGTTGCAGCATAGTGTTGTTTTTGTCAACGGAACCTTCCCGAGAAACTCAATAATGGCTGACGAAGCACCGAGCACCGTGGTGAACAGAGGGCTCGACTCCCTTGTCAAGGACCCCCGAGCCACTCAAGACTTCAGTGCCGAGGCGGACACTGCTATTTCCACCAGCCGTGATATGGTCAAGGTGAGACGAGTTTCGGCGCTGGTCGGGACTTTGATGCTCCTCACAGGCTGGACGAATTGATGAGGCTTTGGACGCTCTAGCAGTGTTGGAGAAGAAGGCTCGGCAATCCAGCGACGCGGCAACTTGCAGTCGCCTCCTAGTGGAGATGGCCACTATCATGTAATCCCAAAGGTGATAACCGGGACTGCACTGAGATCGGGAGCAGATACAATGCGAAGCAATTCGATAGACTGTTGGAGATGATTCACGTCATGACGAAGAAGCGAGGTCAACTGAAGCGCGCCGTTGCCGATCTGGTAGTCTGCCGTTGGGCATGGGCAGGGACGTTGACGAGCATTCGTAGGTACACGTGTGCATGGGATGGTTGGACAACTTGGATAGGAAACAGCAATATGCTATGGTCGACACTCTCTCTGAAGTCACAGAAGGTAATTTCTGGCAAGGGATAGGTCCTGACAGGTCAGCACAGCGCGACAACATTAGCACATTGATTGGGCGGACCGTAGTAGTCGTTTACCGTCACTGATGTGCACCCTCAGAGTGCGACTTCGCCTGTATGATAATCTGATAGCTGAGCGTTGAGAATGTTCAGGGGTTCGAGTGATAACGTTGACGTCGACTTGACGTATTTTTTAGGCAAGATATTCGTCGAAGTTGAGCGCGCTCGACTGCGTTTGAGGCTTGCACACATGAAGGAGGAAGATGGAGAACCGATTGAGGTATACCCCCAGGTCTATTCGTCATACCTATGAGTGCACCATGAGGCTACGGTACACGTTTCGAATTGTTAGGCCGCGAACATCATCCAAGATGAGCAGGTTGAGACATGTGGTGCGATGGAGAAAAACGAGAAGGCCGAATACATTCTGGAACAGGTGAGGAGCGATCTAAGAACCTATTGCTTCATCTCATGCACTCGTTACTCAGATGCGTCTAGTGCTGCGAAAAGGCGACTACATACGTAGGATATGCGCACTGTGAATGTAGAGGATTTGGCCTCACAGGCACACAAATAATATCGAGGAAGATCAACCCGAGGCAGTTGGAGAGGGATGAGGGCATGCAGGATATCAAGATCACATATTATACGTAATGATGGAGGACGTGAGCTGGCGATAGCTGTTGCTACTGATAGGTATCTTGTTCGCTACTGGCTTCACGAGAAGAACTACCTGGAGGTGAGTCCGGGACGCATGGAATCGTTCTCAGCGTCGTTCTGATAGGTGTATAAGTGCTACCGAGCTATACTGAATACTAAGAAGACTCAGGAGGATGAGTCCAAATGGACTGAAGTAGTAGTGTTTCCTGTGTGTATTGTTATCACTCTATTGTGGTTCGCTAGGCTCTGGAGTGCTCGGTGCTATATCTGATCCTGTCGCCTTACTCCAATGAGCAAAGTGATTCTCTGTACAAGCTGCGAGAGTCTGAGAAGAAACGCTTGGAGAGCGTCCCGGTCTACAGGTGAGCTCTCATATGCAAACTGTCGGTGATGCCGACTCGGCATTTTTTGATTGTCAGTGATTTGTTGAACGCGTTCCTGGCTGAGGAGCTCGTGCCATCTCCGCTTCCCAACGAAGGGATTGTCAAGGCTCATAAGGTACTTTGAGAATCTCGTGGACTTGGTTTTTTTATCGGGCGGAAAGCATGTAGTGGATTTCAGGTGTTCAACGATGCTGTTGCCGACAAGGAGGCGGAATATTTAGGGTAGGTGAGACGTTCTGACCTTCTGGCAGTTGTTCGTTTTCAGCGGGGCCGAGAGATGGAGCCTTTTCCGGAAGCGCGTTGTCCAACATGTCAGTAGTCATATTTTGCTCCCCATTCCTGGTCTTCGGCGGAGCGAAATTTGTGTTCCTCAGAATATCGTGAAAGTGGCTGCCGTGTACTACACCAGGATTCATTCTGCATCTCTGTAAGTCGCGTTGCCATTGGAGAGTTCGACTGTGGCATTACTCTCGTTGCTAGGGCGAAGATGATTGGAGTTACTGTGGACGAAACTGAGAAGGAAGTATGCGAGCTCGTGACTGGTGGCTTCCTTGATGCCAAGATCGACCGTCCCGCCGGAATAATCAGGTAGGCGGAGCGAAGCTCACAGACTCTAGTGTCGCATACCATATATCAGGTTCGGTCGGAGGCTGACTACAACCCAGCGTTTGGATAAGTGGAGCTCAGATATACATAACCTGTTGGACTTGGTCGAGTCCACTGGCCATCTCATCGCTAAGGAGCAGATGGTAGTAGGCCGAGTCGGACTTGGTGGTTTCGACCTGTGGTTGATGGGATCTCCGAGTTGCATTGTTTGCGTCTTGTCAGATCAGCGCTGCTCGAGCAAAGATGCGCGCGAGAACTACGGCAGCTAAGTGAATATGATACCCCCAATATGTTGCTGGAATCGGATAAGTTTCATAGCGCAGTAAATCAGTGTCTTCGCGTTCGTCTGTGATTGATCATTCTCACCGGTGCCCTGGGTGCACATAGGGGGTCAGGGCTGGGTGTCTGTAGGGTTCTTGGCATACGATTACGGCTCTATATTAATTGCTTCGTTGGATCCCTCCTAGGGGTTCCCCAGCAGTATAATGATTCACCTGGCTCGACTGCTGTGGGTAAGTCTTCGCTTCCAGGTCGGTGCCATGGTCCTGCTAGTATTGTTAGCGATGCTTGTTGGTCCCGTTTCGGTCATTGCTGTAGAAATAGTGGATGCTCTGTAAACTACTACGTGGAGTCCTCTATCTGTGTGAGACTGCATGTTACAGGACTCAGGAGACCACCGCCGGTGGTATCCGCGGAATTTTCACGTTCAACTCGCATGAAGTGGAAGGTGCTTATCAATGTGGTAGTTTTGCATTTCATAGGAGTAGCCAATGTAGACGTTAGGAAGGAGTCCGGGCATTGCTTTTATGTGGAAAAAGAATTTCACACTTCTGACATGGTAGATTATACGAGCCACAAGTGAAACGTTAATCACCTTCATCTTAAGGGCATCATTGACGTCATCAGAATGTGGGTAACAGTTTGAGTTTTCCTTTTAACTCTTCCTCCACCTGAGTGATGACCAAATGCCCACCCTCCTCCTCCTCGTCGTCGAGTGGCTCCGACAGGATGGATTTCATGAGGCTGGCGTTGGTTATATACGACCCAGATGGACTGTAATAGGGATGAGGGAACTGCTGCTCATGCTGGCCAGCTTCCGGGTCATTTCAGAATTGATCGTGACCTTTGGTCGACCGAGCGCTTTTGGACGAGTAACGTGTTGTACACCCTGGTATGGGCAGGCTCTGGGTGGATGTGGAACCGCGCTTGGGGGCCATACGCACTGGCTACTCTCGAGCACCTCGATGTTGAATCTCCGATCCGTAAAAATGCCGATCGTTATATGGAGATTTCTACGGAAGATGTTGAGAATCCCGAACACGCCCTGAGCAAAGTTCACGAAGCCTTGTCGACGCACCCACTGATCGCCGTCCCGTGGCCGGTCTTGGTTGAAAGAGCATGGAAGCTTCAGCCAAAGAAGGTGGCGCTCACATGTGGAGACCAGACGATCACTTACGAAGAGTTTGTGGCATATGCCGGTATTGTCCAGCGTATGTGCATGCGTACGGTGGAGCGAGGTGCACATGTTTTGGTGACCTTCTCGGACTCCCCGTGCTCGAGACTCACCTGGGCCGTGGTTATGTATGCCTTAGCCGCTTCGGGAGTGCCTTTTTCTTTGATGGATCGACGCACTTTGACCAACGCTCCTGCTCGCGAGAGAATGCTTGAGCGTTGGGTGCCGAAAGTTTGGATTTGCTGTGATCCGGAGGCTCATGCTGCTCCGGTCGGTGGTATGGCGAGCATCCCTTGTCGCACAGATGTAGCGCTGGACTTTATTAACAAGGAGGTCGTGGTCGATGGAATGAGCAGCCCGGTTCAATTCCCTGTAGAGGCACCCCAAATACTGGCGACAGCGGAATCGCCGTGTTTTGTGGACTGGACGAGCGGGAGCACGAGCGGCCTCCCGAAAGGTGTTGTTACTACGCACAAAACCTTAATTAATATGATGCTTTGGGCGTGGAGCGACGAACGCATGTTTTTCAACAGCGGAGCGATGCGGGAGGTTGTTGCTGCAAATCTCTTCCTGTTGTGGTATTGGTGGCAGCCCCTTTGTATCGGCGCCTCGACGGTGCTGATCCAAGACAAGGAGCTGAACGATTTGGTAGGTCTGCAAGTGGAGGCATCCTTATGAGGGTGGTGGTTCTGTCAGGAGGTGCATGCGAGGAAGCTGCGCTGTGATTCTGTGACTATTGTGGATTGCATGACGCCTTCCCTACTAGGAGCTATGCTCGACTATATCAGTGGCGAGGTAGGCCTCTGGAGGCTGTCTCGTGAGAGTGGAGATTCAGGGAGGGTGTGGACTGTTGTAGGGCCCAGCGAGAGCGCTTAGTTCGGGTTATGGGAATTACGCACTTTTCACAGCGTTTCTCGTCTTTATCACGGAGCTACTTCCACTTCCTCAGGATGATGAGGAACTCGAACGCCTTCCCCCTAAGGTGGTGGTCAGCGGCGAACCTCTTTCAGTGCAGGTAGGAGGTCCTAGGAGGAGGCATCAAGCCTCTCGCAAGTCGATCACAGGTATGTCGGAAGTTCTTCGAGACTCAACCTGAAGGGTCGCGCATCATCAACTTGTTCTCGACTACTGAGACCGGAGATGCGGCATTTTGCTCTATTCTCAAGGAGGAACTACCTCTGTGGTCGGAAGCTATGGCGTTTGCTCCGATTGGAAATCCCATATGGAACGTGAAATTGCACATAGAGGAGATAGATGAAAAAGGTATGTGGAGCCACTCGCCTTATTTGCCTCAGCACTGGGGAGTTTGTCTGTTATTCATATCGCTTGGGCATTTCACTGTCGTTTTGTCAGACGAAGCGGGCGGCGGGGAAGGAGAGCTTTATGTGGATCATATTGGCGGCACGATGGCCTATGTAGAGGACAGCGAGCAGACCGCAGCGGGGTTCGGCTCCGGGTATGGATGGAGATCTCGGGACAGGGTGAAACCCATCGACGGACTCGGCCTGGCTATCGTGGGAAGAGCTGATGATAATGTCAAGGTGAGCCGTCTTTGGGAGCAACCTCGTGTGTAACCCTTGTCAGATCCGTGGCTTCAAAGTTGACTTGCGCCTGGTCGAAGCGAAGGCTCGAGATTTCGTGGGGGTGGGGGAAGTGTGCGCGATGCCTGCCCAGGATGAGCTCGTGATCGCTTATACAGCGCCCGCTGGGGCTGTGGAGCCCCATGATCTCCTCGACTTTCTCCGTGCCGAGGACCTCCCCGCAGGGCATGTTCCGCAGAGGGCGGTTCATTGGCAAGGGGCCTTCCCTATGATGAAAACGGGCAAGATCGACAAGGGTAAGGTCAAGGAGCTTATCGCTAATGTGAGGAGGGCTCGTGCGAAGAGTTCGCAAGACACCCTCAATGCTAGTAAAAGCTCCATGCGTGGACAGATCGAGAAGCGAGTGGCTTCTGTCTGGGAGGATACTTTGGGCATCGATTTCTCTCTTGATGGGTCCTTTTGGCGCCAGTGTGGTGGTCAATCTTTGACGGCGATGAGAATAGCGGCAGCGTTGAGGATTCCAGCGAAGTTCATTTTGGACGGCACATTGGACACTCCGAGAGACATCATAGACTTCTTGACGCAAGGTCGTGATGCGCCGAGGAGGAATTTGCAGCTTGGGACCAGTTTAGGGCGGAGCGATGCGAACGAAGATCGACGGATTGCTGTTGTTGGAGCTAGTGGAAGGTGGCCTGGCATCGGCCAGACTAGTTTTTCGGCTCTTCTCGAGGCCCTCAGGGGCGAGCCGGCCGCGTTCAATCCTTTCTCCCCTCCTCCTGATGGGCACACCGGCGTTGGTAAGTCACCGATCTACTACACAGCTGCTATTGTATTGGCATTAGGTAATGTGCCCGGCGGTTACTATCTAGACCCACATCTGGTTTCTGGCTTCGACGTTGACTTCTGGTCCCGTAGAGGGGTTTCGGATCCCCTCCTGTTGGATCCTCATCAACGCATGTGGCTGGAGATGGCCTACGAAGCGCTCACTGATGGAGGCATGGGCCCTGCCATAGAGACGGGGGAAGCGATAAACTGTGGGGTAATGTTGGCATCGGAGGGAGCCTCAGCTGTGGCTTATTAGTCGTTTTTTGCTGATTGTTGTAGGTATTCGTGTCTGGTGGTTCACTTCCGCACTATCTATCTCTGTTGCTGGAGCCTGGCGAGAGCCTCCCTTCAGTTCGCATGTCCGACCCGGACCGATATTTCACTTTGGAGATGGGCAACGATAAAGACTATATTGCCATGCGCACTAGCCATGCGTTAAACCTCACTGGTCCCTCCATGTGTATCGGTACAGCATGCTCATCAGCTCTCGTCGCCATCTGCCAAGCTGTGGAAGCTCTGCGTGATGGGACATGTGACATGGCCCTTTGCGGTGGCGTCTCGTTGGTTCTGCCGCAGAATGAGCACGCGAGCCAGGAAGGCATGATATGGAGCTCGGACGGCAAGTGCAAGCCCTTCACCGACCAGGCCAGTGGGACTGCGAACAGCAACGGTGGTCACTGCTTTCTCTTGAAACGTTATGACGATGCTTTGAGAGACAGCGATCCAGTCTACTGTCTTATCTCGGGAGTAGGGGTTTGCAACGATGGGGCTGGTGAGCCGTTCTCAGCCCCCAGCGTCGACGGCCACGAGAGAGCTATTCGAGCGGCTCAGAATGACTGCAGCAGTGCCATCAGTGGAGAAGTGGGAATGATAGAGGCTCATGCCACTGGGACGTATGTTGGGGATCCTATAGAGGCTGAAGCTCTTAGTGGTCAATACTGGAGGAACAAAGGTGAGGGAAAAATTTCCGTGGGAAGCGTGAAGGGCAATATCGGACACGCGAATACAGCAGCTGGCGCCATGGGATTCGCTAAAGCCGCTATGTGCGTATACGAGGCTGTGTTAGTCCCTTCTGGCTCATCCTCGGAAGGTAAGGACTATAAAGGCCGTCCCTCGGGAGATCGACTCTATTTTCAGGGAATGTGAATCCTCTATTGTCGCATCGTCTCGAAGCATCGAACATGGAACTCCAACGTGTCTTCGAGCCGTGGTATGGATCACGTCGAGTTGCGGCTATCAGCGCCCTGGGTATTGGTGGCACTAACGCTCATGTTATCATAGAGAGCGGGCCGCACGCTGTCAAGTCACCGATGGCCGTGTCTGAGAAGGCTCCCATATGTATCCCCTTTTCTTCGTACAGCCAAGACGGCCTGCGAAAGGGAGTGGAGGGCCTCATCAAGTTCCTCCAGGTCTCCCCCGATTCTGCCGATCTTGCGTCGGTCGCGTACACGCTCGGCATCTTTCGACCATCTCTTCCGTATCGGACTGTCGTCGAGTTCACCAGCTCCCTCCCTGACGCTGCTATTGCTCAGTTGGCAGACATTGACTTCGAGGATGTCAACGAATGTTCTGGTGCTTGTGAATGCGTTACGCTTGTTTGTCCCGGACAAGGTCTGGCTCTGCCTCAGCCTGGAATGGTATTCATCGAACCCGAGATAGTTGCTCTTCTGGGCGAGGACCCTGTCCTCACCTATCATCGTCAGCCGACCCCCGTCACAGCACAGGTCGCCTTGTTCGCCATCTCCTATTCTACGACTTTGCGCCTTCTACGTATCATACCCGAAACCACTCGAATCCAGCTGCTCGGTGCTTCGCTGGGTGAATGGGTGGCCGCGACTGTTTGCGGGGTGATGCCTTTAAAACAAGCTTTGCAGATTGTGCGCCTCCGTGCAAGACTCATCACTGAAGGCAACACAGGCAAAATGTTAGCTATAAATGGTTCGACCCTAGAGGATCTATCACAGCTGCCGGGAGGCGTCGAAGTGGCCTGCGCGAATGCTGACAAGCGCATCGTTGTGAGCGGCCCACCTGAGTCTATTGAGAGCTTCAAGGCCACACTTGAAGTGCCTTGCAAAGTGCTGGATACTGCAGGGGCGTTCCACTCGACATACGTTGACCGAGCAGTGGCCGTATTGGAGAAGGAGATTCCAGTTGTCGTTCCGGACCTTAGGAAACCTTGCAAGTACAACCTCATCAGCACCGCCACGCATGTCGATGGCGAGTGCGATTTCGCTTCTGCTCGGTATTGGTGCCGCCAGACGAGACGAACGGTGATGCTTGGACGCGCCCTGAAGGAGGCCGGCGAAGGTGGAACGATGTTCATCGATGTGGGGCCTGGTGCGGGCATGAGAACTCTTATTCGCGAATGTGTCCCTAGCGCCGAAGTCTTATGCGCGGTGCGCTACTACGACAAGACTGATGACGTCCTGCGCGGTGCAATGTGGGCCAAGGGAATCCTATCCAAGCCACCGGTGCCCGAGAAAGAGGGGTTGTCGAGAGTTCTCTCATTGCCGATGAGAGGGTGGAGACGAACAAAGTGCTGGCCGGCAGATCGAGACACCAGCAGAGACTCTCACCCAGCATCGTCTGCCTCTGACGTGACCAGTATGATGTACATTGAGGACTGGAAAGACCTTCCGGTAACTCCTCCTTCTCTTGATAATGGACCTTCGAGGGAGCTCGCTGGTATCCGCCTCTTAGGACGGGTTCCGAGCTGCGGGGATGTCATGTGGTGCCGAGATGTATCTGAGTTCGACGTCGTGGTGAAGTCGCTCGGTCGAGCCATCGTAGTGGTAGACGCCGAAGACGATAGTGATCCTATAAGTCTCCTCGGCGATGTTATCAAGTTTGTACAGGAGAGTTTGATACCGAACGGCCGTCTGCTCTCCCACATGGACACGTTCTTGGTGATACGTGACTGCCAGTGTGCAAGCTCAGTCGTGGGTTTCGCAAGGTCGCTCATGTCCGAACATGGTTCCAACCTAGGCTTGAGGATTGTCCGAGTTCTCGATATGAAGAACTTGCCCTCGTTCATCGAGTTGCCCAGTTTAGGGGAGTACAAAGTGGCAGATGGTACTGTTAAGCTTCGGCAACTCTGCCGTAGTCCGCCAGCGACGCCAAGGGCTGACCTCAGCCAGCAGCTCGGTGATGGTGTCATTGTGATTACGGGCGGCTTTGGTGGTCTTGGGCAACTCGTTGCAAAGTGGGCGGTTGACAACCTCAGCTGCAACAAGATCGTTCTCCTCGGCCGAGCGGCCTCCTCGTCGCTGAGTTCGCTCAGTCTGCAGTGCCCGGTCGACGTACGGATCGCTGACGTCAGTAACAGTGCTTCTCTTATCGACGCCATATCTGAGTATCGTGGAATGGTGACCGTCGTTTTCCACTGTGCTGGTGTGGTGGAAGACGCTGTTGTTGAAAATGCTCCCTCTGACTATCAAGAACTTTACCGAGCTGTTGCCGCGAAAGTCCTCGGCCCAGTGAATCTCGTGAAAGCGCTAGGATCGGGTCCTCGGTACGTGTTGTTCTCCTCGAGTTCAAGCGCATTCGGCAATCCTGGGCAGTCTGTTTACGCAGCCGCCAACTCCGCCTCCGACTACTTCGCGGAGAAGTCTTCAGCTGACGTATTGTCTATTCAATGGGGTGGCTGGTCTAAGTCGATCGCGAGCAGTATGTCTGCCAAATACAACATTAATCCGACAGCAGGGGAGCACTTCTTACAGCCTCGTGAGGGTCTCCAAGCCATGGGCAACCTCTTGAGCAGTCTCGCCGATGGTCATCTGAAGTCGAGGAGTGTAGTGGTCGCGAATATCTCTGACTGGCAAACTATCTCAGCGCTGCTGGTCTACCACGAGAG